>NC_088243.1:84051241-84243741 GCF_036934945.1 Oncorhynchus masou masou
GCAGAGATCATGGATATTGATGTACAATATGCCAACCACTGCTGTGGCTACGACAGACATAGAAACTGTGTGGTACCAATATCTGTCATGTGTTATGTTATTCATGAGTCAATTAATGATCCATTCTGTGTTTTGACTCTTCACTGTTCCAGTCCATTCAGGCAGCTTTGGTGAGAGTGAGGCGTTCATTCTGAATCAGTAAAGAATGAATCATTGATGGACGTGTGGTGATCCACTATAAACAACAGCACAGCTGAAGGGGTGTGGACGTCTCTGATTTGAAGCTGTGTGTGTGTGTGTGTGTGTGTGTGTGTGTGTGTGTGTGTGTGTGTGTGTGTGTGTGTGTGTGTGTGTGTGTGTGTGTGTGTGTGTGTGTCTGTGTGTGTGTGTGTGTGTGTGTGTGTGTGTGTGTGTGTGTGTGTGTGTGTGTGTGTGTGTGTGTGTGTGGTTTTACTATTCTTGACCAGAAGCCATCCCAAGCATAGTGAAATAAGGAAAATTCGGACAAGTGGGGATGTTTCCCCGGTCCCCACAAATAAAAACGCAATTTTAGTTTGGAGTTAAGGCTAGTGTTAGGGCTATGTTAGGGTTAGGGCTATGTTAGGGTTAGGGCTAAGGCTATGTTAGGGTTAGGGCTATGTTAGGGTTAGGGCTAAGGCTATGTTAGGGTTAGGGCTATGTTAGGGTTAGGGCTATGTTAGGGTTAGGGCTATGTTAGGGTTAGGGCTATGTTAGGGTTAGGGCTATGTTAGGGTTAGGGCTATGTTAGGGTTAGTGCTATGTTAGGGTTAGGGCTATGTTAAGGTTAGGGCTATGTTAAGGTTAAGGCTATGTTAGGGTTAGGGCTAAGGCTATGTTAGGGTTAGGGCTATGTTAGGGTTAGGGCTATGTTAGGGTTAGTGCTATGTTAGGGTTAGTGCTATGTTAGGGTTAGTGCTATGTTAGGGTTAGGGCTATGTTAAGGTTAGGGCTATGTTAGGGTTAAGGCTATGTTAGGGTTAGGGCTAAGGCTATGTTAGGGTTAGGGCTATGTTAGGGTTAGGGCTATGTTAGGGTTAGTGCTATGTTAGGGTTAGTGCTATGTTAGGGTTAGGGCTATGTTAAGGTTAGGGCTATGTTAGGGTTAAGGCTATGTTAGGGTTAGGGCTAAGGCTATGTTAGGGTTAGGGCTATGTTAGGGTTAGGGCTATGTTAGGGTTAGGGTTAAGGCTATGTTAGGGTTAGGGCTAAGGCTATGTTAGGGTTAGGGCTATGTTAGAAGGTGAATTCACCAATTTGTAAGTCGCTCTGGATAAGAGCGTCTGCTAAATGACTTAAATGTAAATGTAAATGTAAATGTAATGTTAGGGTTAGGGCTATGTTAGGGTTAGGGTTAAGGCTATGTAAGGGTTAGGGCTATGTTAGGGTTAGGGCTATGTTAGGGTTAGGGTTAAGGCTATGTTAGGGTTAGGTCTATGTTAGGATTAGGGCTATGTTAGGGTTAGGGTTAAGGCTATGTTAGGGTTAGGGCTAAGTTAGGGTTAGGGCTATGTTAAGGTTAGGGCTATGTTAGGGTTAAGGCTATGTTAGGGTTAGGGCTATGTTAGGGTTAGGGCTATGTTAGGGTTAGGGTTAAGGCTATGTTTGGGTTAGGGCTAAGTTAGGGTTAAGGTTAAGGCTATGTTAGGGTTAGGGCTATGTTAGGGTTAGGGCTATGTTAGGGTTAGGGCTATGTTAGGGTTAGGGCTATGTTAGGGTTAGGGCTAGGGCTATGTTAGGCTTAGGGCTATGTTAGGGTTAGTGTTAAGGCTATGTTAGGGTTAAGGCTAGTGTTAGTGTTAAGGCTATGTTAGGTTTAGGGTTAGTGTTAAGGCTATGTTAGGGTTAAGGCTATGTTAGGGTTAGGGTTAAGGCTAAGGCTATGTTAGGGTTAGGGTTAAGGCTATGTTAGGGTTAAGGCTATGTTAGGGTTAAGGCTATGTTAGGGTTAGTGTTAAGGCTATGTTAGGATTAGTGTTAAGGCTATATTACGATTAGTGTTAGGGTTAAGGCTATGTTAGGGTTAAGGCTATTTTAGGGTTAAGGCTATGATAGGGTTAGGGTTAAGGCTATGTTGGGGTTAGTGTTAAGGCTACGTTAGGGTTAAGGCTATGATAGGGTTAGGGTTAAGGCTATATTAGAGTTAGGGTTAAGGCTATGTTAGGGTTAGGATTAGTGTTAAGGCTATGTTAGGGTTAGGGTTAAGGCTATGTTAGGGTTAAGGCTATGTTAGGGTTAGGGTTAAGGCTATGTTAGGGTTAGGGCTAAGGCTATGTTAGGGTTAGGGCTAGTGCTATGTTAGGGTTAGGGCTATGTTAGGGTTAGGGCTATGTTAGGGTTAGGGTTAAGGCTATGTTAGGGTTAGGGCTATGTTAGGGTTATGTTAGGGTTAGGGCTATGTTAGGGTTAGGGCTATGTTAGTGTCAGGGCTATGTTAGGGTTAGGGTTAAGGCTATGTTAGGGTTAGGGCTATGTTAGGGTTAGGGTTAAGGCTATGTTAGGGTTAGGGCTAAGTTAGGGTTAGGGTTAAGGCTATGTTAGGGTTAGGGCTATGTTAGGGTTAAGGCTATGTTAGGGTTAGGGCTATGTTAGGGCTAGGGCTATGTTAGGGTTAGTGTTAAGGCTATGTTAGGGTTAAGGCTAGTGTTAGTGTTAAGGCTATGTTAGTTTTAGGGTTAGTGTTAAGGCTATGTTAGGGTTAGGGTTAAGGCTAAGGCTATGTTAGGGTTAGGGTTAAGGCTATGTTAGGGTTAGTGTTAAGGCTATGTTACGGTTAGTGTTAGGGTTAAGGCTATGTTAGGGTTAAGGCTATGTTAGGGTTAAGGCTATGATAGGGTTAGGGTTAAGGCTATGTTGGGGTTAGTGTTAAGGCTATGTTAGGGTTAAGGCTATGATAGGGTTAGTGTTAAGGCTATATTAGGGTTAGGGTTAAGGCTATGTTAGTGTTAGGGTTAAGGCTATGTTAGGGTTAGTGTTAAGGCTATGTTAGGGTTAGGGTTAGTGTTAAGGCTATGTTAGTGTGAGGGTTAAGGCTTTGTTAGGGTTAGGGTTAAGGCTATGTTAGGGTTAAGGCTATGTTAGGGTTAGGGTTAAGGCTATGTTAGTGTTAGGGTTAAGGCTATGTTAGGGTTAAGGCTATGTTCGGGTTAAGGCTATGTTCGGGTTAGGGTTAAGGCTATGTTAGGGTTAGGGTTAAGGCTATGTTAGGGTTAGTGTTAAGGCTATGTTAGGGTTAGTGTTAAGGCTATGTTAGGGTTAGGGTTAAGGCTATGTTAGGGTTAAGGCTATGTTAGGGTTAAGGCTATGTTAGGGTTAAGGCTATGTTAGGGTTAGTGTTAAGGCTATGTTAGGGTTAGTGTTAAGGCTATGTTAGGGTTAGGGTTAAGGCTATGTTAGGGTTAGGGCTATGTTAGGGTTAGGGCTATGTTAGGGTTAGGGTTAAGGCTATGTTAGGGTTAGGGCTAAGTTAGGTTAGGGCTATGTTAGGGTTAAGGCTATGTTAGGGTTAGGGTTAGTGTTAAGGCTATGTGTTAGGGTTAGGGTTAGTGTTAAGGCTATGTTAGGGTTAGGGTTAGTGTTAAGGCTATGTTAGGGTTAGGTTAGTGTTAAGGCTGTGTTTAGTGTTAGGGTTAGTGTTAAGGCTATGTTAGGGTTAAGGCTATGTTAGGGTTAGGGTTAAGGCTATGTTAGGGTTAGGGCTATGTTAGGGTTAAGGCTATGTTAGGGTTAGTGTTAAGGCTATGTTAGGGTTAGGGTTAAGGCTATGTTGGGGTTAGGGTTAAGGCTATGGTAGGGTTAGGGTTAAAGCTATGTTAGGGTTAAGGCTATGTTAGGGTTAGGCTTAAGGCTATGTTAGGGTTAAGGCTATGTTAGGGTTAGTGTTAAGGCTATGTTAGGGTTAGGGTTAGTGTTAAGGCTATGTTAGTGTGAGGGTTAAGGCTTTGTTAGGGTTAGGGTTAAGGCTATGTTAGGGTTAAGGCTATGTTAGGGTTCGGGTTAAGGCTATGTTAGTGTTAGGGTTAAGGCTATGTTAGGGTTAAGGCTATGTTCGGGTTAAGGCTATGTTCGGGTTAGGGTTAAGGCTATGTTAGGGTTAGGGTTAAGGCTATGTTAGGGTTAGTGTTAAGGCTATGTTAGGGTTAGTGTTAAGGCTATGTTAGGGTTAGGGTTAAGGCTATGTTAGGGTTAAGGCTATGTTAGGGTTAAGGCTATGTTAGGGTTAGTGTTAAGGCTATGTTAGGGTTAGTGTTAAGGCTATGTTAGGGTTAGGGTTAAGGCTATGTTATGGTTAGGGCTATGTTAGGGTTAGGGCTATGTTAGGGTTAGGGTTAAGGCTATGTTAGGGTTAGGGCTAAGTTAGGGTTAGGGCTATGTTAGGGTTAAGGCTATGTTAGGGTTAGGGTTAGTGTTAAGGCTATGTTAGGGTTAGGGTTAGTGTTAAGGCTATGTTAGGGTTAGGGTTAGTGTTAAGGCTATGTTAGGGTTAGGGTTAGTGTTAAGGCTGTGTTAGTGTTAGGGTTAGTGTTAAGGCTATGTTAGGGTTAAGGCTATGTTAGGGTTAGGGTTAAGGCTATGTTAGGGTTAGGGCTATGTTAGGGTTAAGGCTATGTTAGGGTTAGTGTTAAGGCTATGTTAGGGTTAGGGTTAAGGCTATGTTGGGGTTAGGGTTAAGGCTATGGTAGGGTTAGGGTTAAAGCTATGTTAGGGTTAAGGCTATGTTAGGGTTAGGCTTAAGGCTATGTTAGGGTTAAGGCTATGTTAGGGTTAGTGTTAAGGCTATGTTAGGGTTATGGCTATGTTAGGGTTAAGGCTATGTTAGGGTTAGGGCTATGTTAGGGTTAAGGCTATGTTAGGGTTAGGGTTAGTGTTAAGGCTATGTTAGGGTTAGGGTTAGTGTTAAGGCTATGTTAGGGTTAGTGTTAAGGCTATGTTAGGGTTAGGGTTAGTGTTAAGGCTATGTTAGGGTTAGGGTTAGTGTTAAGGCTATGTTAGTGTTAGGGTTAGGGCTATTTTGGGGTTAAGGCTATGTTAGGGTTAGTGTAGAGGCTATGTTAGGGTTAGTGTAGAGGCCATGTTAGGGTTAGGGTTATGTTAGGGTTAAGGCTTGGGTTGGGGTTAGTGTTAAGGCTAGGGTTAGTGTTAAGGCTAGGGTTAGGGTTAGTGTTAAGGCTAGGGTTAGGGTTAGTGTTAAGGTTAGGGTTAAGGCTAGGGTTAGGTTTATGGTTGGGGTTAAGGCTATGTTAGGGTTAGGGTTAAGGCTATGTTAGGGTTAGGGTTAGTGTTAAGACTATGTTAGGGTTAGGGCTATGGTAGGGTTAGGGTTAGTGTTAAGGCTATGTTAGGGTTAGGGTTAGTGTTAAGGCTATGTTAGGGTTAGGGTTAGTGTTAAGGCTATGTTAGGGTTAGGGTTAGTGTTAAGGCTATGTTAGGGTTAGGTTAAGGCTATGTTAGGGTTAGGGCTATGTTAGGGTTAAGGCTATGATAGGGTTAGGGTTAGGGTTAGTGTTAAGGCTATGTTGGGGTTAGGGTTAAGGCTTTGTTGGGGTTAGGGTTAAGGCTATGTTAGGGTTAGGGTTAAGGCTATGTTAGGGTTAGGGTTAGGGTTAAGACTATGTTAGGGTTAGGGCTATGGTAGGGTTAGGGTTAGTGTTAAGGCTATGTTAGGGTTAGGGTTAGTGTTAAGGCTATGTTAGGGTTAGGGTTAGTGTTAAGGCTATGTTAGGGTTAGGGTTAGTGTTAAGGCTATGTTAGGGTTAGGGTTAAGGCTATGTTAGGGTTAGGGCTATGTTAGGGTTAAGGCTATGATAGGGTTAGGGTTAGGGTTAGTGTTAAGGCTATGTTGGGGTTAGGGTTAAGGCTTTGTTGGGGTTAGGGTTAAGGCTATGTTAGGGTTAGGGTTAAGGCTATGTTAGGGTTAAGGCTATGTTAGGGTTAGGCTTAAGGCTATGTTAGTGTTAAGGCTATGTTAGGGTTAAGGCTATGTTAGGGTTAGAGTTAAGGCTATGTTAGTGTTAAGGCTATGTTAAGGTTAAGGTTAAGGCTATGTTAGGGTTAGTGTTAGGGCTATGTTAGGGTTAGAGTTAAGGCTATGTTAGGGTTAGTGTTAAGGCTATATTGCCTGTTCTGCCCCTGAACAGGCAGTTAACCCACTGTTCCTAGGCCGCCATTGAAAATAAGAATTTGTTCTTAACTGACTTGCCTAGTTAAATAAAGGTAAAAAAATAAAAAAATAAAAAATGTATGGGTTAGGTTTCGGGTTTGAGTTAACACTATAGATGGGTTAGGTTTAGGATTAAGGTTTTGAATGGGTTAGGGTTGAGGTTATGAATGGGTTAGGGTTAGTGTTAGGGTTAAGGCTATGTATGGGATAGGTTCAAGGCTATGTATGGGTTAGGGTTAGGGATAAGGCTATGTATGGGTTAGTGTTATGGTTATGTATGGGTTAATGTTACGGTTATGTATGGTATACAGTGAAGGCTATGTATGGGTTAGGGTTATGTATGGGTTAGGGTTATGGTTATGAATGGGTTAGGGTTATGGTTAAGTATGGGTTAGGGTTATGGATATGTATGGGTTAGGGTTATGGTTATGTATGGTTTTGGGTTAAGGCTATGTATGGGTTAGGGTTATGGTTAAGTATGGGTTAGGGTAATGGTTATGTATGGGTTAGGGTTATGTATGGGTTAGGGTTAAGGCTATGTATGGGTTAGGGTTATATATGGGTTAGGGTTATGGTTAAGTATGGGTTAGGGTTAAGGCTATGTATGGGTTACGGTTATGGTTAAGTATGGGTTAGGGTTATGTATGGGTTAGGGTTAAGGCTATGTATGGGTTAGGGTTATGGTTATGTATGGGTTAGGGTTAAGGCTATGTATGGGTTAGGGTTATGGTTAAGTATGGGTTAGGGTTATGGATATGTATGGGTTAGGGTTAAGGCTATGTATGGGTTAGGATTATGGTTAAGTATGGGTTAGGCGTATGGATATGTATGGGTTAGGGTTATGGTTATGTATGAGTTAGGGTTATGGTTAAGTATGGGTTAGGGTTAAGGCTATGTATGGGTTAGGGTTATGGTTAAGTATGGGTTAGGGTTATGTATGGGTTAGGGTTATGGTTATGTATGGGTTAGGGTTAAGGCTATGTATGGGTTAGGGTTAAGGCTATGTAAGGGTTATGGTTATGTAAGGGTTAGGGTTATGAATAGTTAGGGTTAGGGTTAGGGTTATCTACAGTCAATCACGGACTACAGGAAGAAATCCAGCCCAGTCACGGACCAGGATGTCTTGCTCCCAGGCAGACTAAATAACTTTTTTGCCCGCTTTGAGGACAATACAGTGCCACTAAACGTGTTAACCCTCGCAAGGCTGCAGGCCCAGACGGCATCCCCAGCCGCGCCCTCAGAGCATGCGCAGACCAGCTGGCTGGTGTGTTTACGGACATATTCAATCAATCCCTATACCAGTCTGCTGTTCCCACATGCTTCAAGAGGGCCACTATTGTTCCTGTTCCCAAGAAAGCTAAGGTAACTGAGCTAAACGACTACCGCCCAGTAGCACTCACTTCCGTCATCATGAAGTGCTTTGAGAGACTAGTCAAGGACCATATCACCTCCACCCTGCCTGACACCCAAGACCCACTCCAATTTGCTTACTGCCCAAATAGGTCCACGGACGATGCAATCTCAACCACACTGCACACTGCCCTAACCCATCTGGACAAGGGGAATACCTATGTGAGAATGCTGTTCATCGACTACAGCTCGGCATTCAACACCATAGTACCCTCCAAGCTCGTCATCAAGCTCGAGACCCTGGGTCTCGACCTCGCCATGTGCAACTGGGTACTGGACTTCCTGACGGGCCGCCCCCAGGTGGTGAGGGTAGGTAACAACATCTCCTCCCCACTGATCCTCAACACTGGGGCCCCACAAGGGTGCGTTCTGAGCCCTCTCCTGTACTCCCTGTTCACCCACGACTGCGTGGCCACGCACGCCTCCAACTCAATCATCAAGTTTGCGGACGACACAACAGTGGTAGGCTTGATTACCAACAACGATGAGACGGCCTACAGGGAGGAGGTGAGGGCCCTCGGACTGTGGTGTCAGGAAAATAACCTCACACTCAACGTCAACAAAACTAAGGAGATGATTGTGGACTTCAGGAAACAGCAGAGGGAAAACCCCCCTATCCACATCGATGGAACAGTAGTTTAGAGAGTAGGAAGTTTTAAGTTCCAAACTGAATTGGTCCACTCAAACAGACAGCATCGTGAAGAAGGCGCAGCAGCGCCTCTTCAACCTCAGGAGGCTGAAGAAATTCGGCTTGTCACCAAAAGCACTCACAAACTTCTACAGATGCATAATCGAGAGCATCCTGGCGGGTTGTATCACCGCCTGGTACGGCAACTGCTCCGCCCTCAACCGTAAGGCTCTCCAGAGGGTAGTGAGGTCTGCACAACGCATCACCGGGGGCAAACTACCTGCCCTCCAGGACACCTACACCACCCAATGTTACAGGAAGGCCATAAAGATCATCAAGGACATCAACCACCTGAGCCACTGCCTGTTCACCCCGCTATCATCCAGAAGGCGAGGTCAGTACAGGTGCATCAAAGCTGGGACCGAGAGACTGAAAAACAGCTTCTATCTCAAGGCCATCAGACTGTTAAACAGCCACCACTAACATTGAGTGGCTGCTGCCAACACACTGACACTGACTCAACTCCAGCCACTTTAATAATGGGAATTGATGAGAAATGATGTAAATATATCACTAGCCACTTTAAACAATGCTACCTTATATAATGTTACTTACCCTACATTATTCATCTCATATGCATACGTATATACTGTACTCTATATCATCGACTGCATCCTTATGTAATACATGTATCACTAGCCACTTTAACTATGCCACTTTGTTTACATACTCATCTCATATGTATATACTGTACTCGATACCATCTACTGTATCTTGCCTATGCTGCTCTGTACCATCACTCATTCATATATCCTTATGTACATATATATTCTTTATCCCCTTACACTGTGTATAAGACAGTAGTTTAGGAATTGTTAGTTAGATTACTTGTTGGTTATTACTGCATTAACATCTGCTAACCATGTGTATGTGACAAATACAATTTGATTTGATTTGATTTGGATATGTATGGGTTAGGGTTATGGTTATATATGGGTTAGGGTTATGGTTATGTAAGGGTTAGGGTTATGGTTATATAAGGGTTATGGTTATTGTTATGTATGGGTTAGGGTTATGTAAGGGTTAGTGTTATGGTTATGTAAGGGTTAGGGTTATGGTTATGTATGGGTTAGGGTTATGGTTATGTATGGGTTAGGGTTATGGTTAAGTATGGGTTAGGGTTATGTTTATGTATGGGTTAGGGTTATGGTTATGTATGGGTTAGGGTTAAGGCTATGTATGGGTTAGGTTTATGGTTAAGAATGGGTTAGGGTAATGGTTATGTATAGGTTAGGGCTATGTATGGGTTACGGTTATGGTTAAGTATGGGTTAGGGTTATGTATGGGTTAGGGTTAAGGCTATGTATGGGTTAGGGTTAGGGTTATGGTTATGTATGGGTTAGGGTTAAGGCTATGTATGGGTTAGCGTTATGGTTAAGTATGGGTTAAGGTTATGGATATGTATGGGTTAGGGTTAAGGCTATGTATGGGTTAGGGTTAAGTATGGGTTAGGCTTATGGATATGTATGGGTTAGGGTTATGGTTAAGTATGGGTTAGGGTTATGTATGGGTTAGGGTTATGGTTATGTATGGGTTAGGGTTAAGGCTATGTATGGGTTAGGGTTAGGGTTATGGTTATGTATGGGTTAGGGTTAAGGCTATGTATGGGTTAGGGTTCTGGTTATGTAAGGGTTAGGGTTAGGGTTATGGATAGGTATGGGTTAGGGTTATGGTTATATATGGGTTAGGGTTATGGTTATGTATGTGTTAGGGTTATGGTTATATAAGGGTTAGGGTTATTGTTATGTATGGGTTAGGGTTATGTAAGGGTTAGGGTTATGGTTATGTAAGGGTTAGGGTTATGGTTATGTATGGGTTAGGTTTATGTAAGGATTAGGGTTATGGTTATGTATGGGTTAGGGTTATGGTTATGTAAGGGTTAGGGTTAGGGTTATGTAAGGGTTAGGGTTATGGTTATGTAAGGGTTAGGGTTATGGTTATGTAAGGGTTAGGGTTAGGGTTATGTAAGGGTTAGGGTTATGTAAGGGTTAGGGTTATGGTTATGTAAGGGTTAGGGTTATGTATGGGTTAGGGTTAAGGCTATGTATGGTTAGGGTTATGGTTATGTATGGGTTAGGGTTATGGTTATGTATGGGTTAGGGTTAGGGTTATGTAAGGGTTAGGGTTATGGTTATGTATGCTTGTGCACATAGAAGTCAGTGATTCATGTCTACTATTGGTAAGTGAGGCAGTACACACGTGATGCGACTAAAATGGGTCTTTAGTTGACTGAAATGGCCCACTGTTTTCATCATTCTGACCATAACTAGACTAATCATTACTAAAATGACAGACGTGACTAAAACTGAATTATATTTTAGTCATAATGACAAAGACTAGACTAAATAAATAAAAATAGTTCCAAATTTAACACTGGACTGTGTGTGTAGGGGTGTGTGTTTTTTGTGTGTTTTGTATGTGATTTGTGTGTGTGTGGTTTCTAATGTCTCTGATTTCAATCTAGGGCTTTCGATGGACAGACGTCGTTTCCATTAGAAACACATTAGCTGAAGACTTGTTTATTATAAATGTAAGTATAATTGAGTGGAATTATCCATCTAACAGTGTAGAGTCTTTCATTAAAATCGCATTGATGGTAAAGTCATGATATAACCCAGATAGCAAAAAATGTCCTCCTGCATGCTAAATCCCACCAGCCCAAGGCTATAAATTCCTACCTCCAGCGGGCAAATGGAGTTGGCCGTTCAAGACGTGATTTGCATCTGGCGGGCAGCACCCACTCATAGGACCGCTATAAGCCCTTGGCAGGCCACCTCTGGCTTTTTTTTACATCCACTCAGAGGAGAGATATAAGCCTTAGGCAAGCCATCTAGCCATGAGCTAATGTGAAAGACAATAGCAAGAAATTGCTTTAATCTCAAATTGGGCCTGCCACCTTTCAGCTAACCACAGCCAGCCAGAGGCTGCAAGCTGTTATTGTTGTTTCTATAAATGCCTTACATTTGTTGTGATTTTAATTTGATTTGATTTATTTGCTCATGTAAAAACACAATACAACAACACATGTGGACATGATGCATTTACAATAATTGAGGATGACTCAGAAGAAGTGGTACACCCAGTAATATAGAGTTTAACTACATTCATGATATACTGATTATGCCCAAAAATAGCCTACATTTTTGCCATTGATTTAATATACTATATATTTTTCCATCAACCTTTCAAACCTGTCTTTGATACAGATAGTAGCCAGTAGCTTTTTGGAAAATTCACTTCCACAGGCTTTAAAAAAAGTTTAATTGTTTGTATCCATCACCACGAAACGTTTTGAAGAACTGAACAAAGCTGCACCAATCCAGTTGACTTGGATAGATGGAGCACCAATCCAGTTGACTTGGATAGATGGAGCACCAATTTGCTCGCATGGATTTTGAATCCTGCATGGAGAGACAAGAGTGGCAGTGACATTCACGGGAGATAATAGACTTTGTTAGATAGCTAGCTAGTCGGTTTATTTCTTTTTTTGCGAACCAACGTTTTGCATGTTTTGTTCATGCACCAGATTGGAATGAAACCTTTGTTTGTTGAAGTAAGTAACATTACTGCTGTCCTGAATGTGTGAGTAGTTTCACTTATGTAACACTGACGTCAATGACGACAATAACGTAAGCTAGCTAGGCAGCAAGCCCAACAAGCTAATGTTACTTGGCTAGCTTGTTAACGTTAGATGGCTTGCCAATATGAGCTAGTAAGCTAGAAACGTGAAATTGGCCGTTGCTAGTTAGCTTAATGATTGTGGATGCTGTTAAGTTGGCTAGTTTCCTATCTGACGTTTACACTAAGCTGCACTGGGGTTGGAATGCAAACATGGACATTAAAACAATATGGTACCGGAGCGAGATATGAGTCAGAAAACATACCTACATAACAACTTATAATTTAATTTAATAATTTCAGGAGCTTGAAAGTGATTAATTGCTATGTCTTTCTATAGGTCCAGGTGGGATCAGATCACTGAGTGAAGGAGGGGCCAGGGAGCTTTTTGCTGCTACTGGCCAATCAGATAACAACATAAAAACTTGCTCATCTCTTTTTACTGTAGCCTGAAACATGATGGTCTGTAATAGTTTTTTTTAGGAGTGTTACAGTGTTAACTGGTCTTTTGTCCTCCATATAGGTCCAGTTAACACACATTTTGCTGTAGCAAATCGGAAACAGTAGATGACCGAACGCTTGAGATGCATAACAAGATCAATAACTTTAGCCTATCAAAAGACCACTGGAGCTGCTGGACACCAGGCTGAGTTGTTGCAAGTGCTCATTGCTAACTGGGACGTTAAGGCCGTCCTCCAAAAGTAATTATAGCTGCATCAGTTTCCCCATTACACAACATAGTGTTTAATATAAAAACAATTATAGTTGCATCAGTTTCCCCATTACATAACATAGTGTTTAATATAAAAACAATTATAGCTGCATCAGTTTCCCCATTACATAACATAGTGTTTAATATAAAAACAATTATAGCTGCATCAGTTTCCCCATTACATAACATAGTGTTTAATATTAAATCATTATAGCTGCATCGGTGTCCTCATTACATACGTTGGTGTTTCATATTAACTCAAAGTGGCTATTCATGGGGATGGCATTTCTTATTTGCATTTCTGTGTATTGCCCGCTAGGAATATGCTAATGCTCTTTTTCATCTTATGCTCTCTCTCCCTCCCCCTCTCAATTCACTCTCTCTCTCCCTCCCTCTCTTAATTAACTCTCTCTCTCCCTCTCCCTTCACTCTCTCCCTCCCTCTCTCTCTCAATTCAATCTCTCCCTCCCTCCCTCCCTCCCTCTCTTTCTCATTTTCCCTCTCTCCCAACCTCTCTCTCTCAATTCACTCTCTCTCTCCCTCTCAATCTGCTCTCTCTCCCTCAATTCAATCTCTCCCTCCCTCTCTTTCTCAATTCACTCTCTCCCTCCCTCTCTCTCTCCCTCGATTTCTCAATTCACCCTCTCGCAATACCCTCTCTCTCAATTTACTCTCTCCCTCCCTCTCTTTCTCAATTCATTCTCTCTCTCCCTCCCTCCCTCTCTCTCTCTCTATCTCTCCCAAAATTCACTCTCTCCCTCCATATCTCAATTCACTCTGTCTCCCTCCCTCTCTCTCTCTCTCTTCTTGCATGCTATTCAACAGTACACACACTCTCCCCAGGTTATGCATCTTCATGCATGCTGGGTGTTTTTGGAGTTTGAGTTACTGGTGTGGAAAGCTCTATCCTAACTACCTTTCTTGATTCTTTTCTTTACATGTTATTTTCTATGGTGGAGGGTTAATGCAATAAATATTTTGTTTTTAGCGGTATCCAAAGTTTTTTTTTTTTTCAAAGTTAGATTTGAAAAAATACAAATCTAAGACAGATTTGTACCTTGTCAGCTTGGGGGTTTGAACTCACAACCTTCCGGTTACTAGTCCAACGCTCTAACCACTAGGCTACCCAGTACAAGATGCTATGAGAAATGAGGTGCATGGTGTCCTCTTACCCAGGAAACGGTTTAGGTTGAGGAAGTGGGTCACAACAGTGCGTAAAGGTTTACCTTCAGACACTGTTTAAATGTTTAATTTCTTACTGACACTGGGGCTTTTTGAGCTTTGCGATTGGTCTATTTCTCTGCTGGCTTTTCTCCCAATTCTTATGGAGACTCTTCGGGTAGGCTCGCTCAATATAAATGGCGCCAGAGATGCAGGAAAGAGGAGTGTGTTGGGTGAAAATATAAAACAAAAAAAAGTACAGGTGTTGTTTCTGCAGGAGACGCATAGTGATGTGGTGAATGAAGTTGATTGGGGGCTCTGGTGGAAAGGGGCAAGTGTGTTGAGCCATGGGACAAATCTTAGTGCAGGGGTGGCAGTCCTTTTTGCACCGGGTCTGGCTGTAAAAATTTGCTCCTCAGAGGAGGTGTGCAGGGGTAGGTTGCTTGTTGTTAAAGCAGAAATTAACAACATGTGTTTTGTCTTTATAAATGTGTATGCGCCTAACACAGGGAGAGAAAGAGGGGTTCTATTTGGGAGTCTTAGACAGGAACTCTCACAAGTAGCGCCTGAGGAGATGCTGGTGATCGGAGGTGACTGGAACTGTACAATGGATTTTACAAAAGACAGAAATGGGGAAGAGCTTCATTCAGTGTCAGTGGGAGTGTTAAGGGACATCTTTAATCAGTTTGACCTAGTAGATGTTTGGAGAACTAAACATCCAAACACAAGACAGTATATGTGGGTGAAGGTTTTTGGTGCTAGGGGTGAGTGCAGGTCGACTTGATCGTTTTTACATGTCCAGGAATCAGAGCAATAGGCTGCTGGGTGCTACCATTCTCCTGGTGGGGTTTTTGGAACACCACATAACCATGGCTCGGCTGTCTATTTCACCAGGGCCCCGGCAGGCATCTTATTGGAAGTTCAATGTAAAGCTCTTACAAGATGCCACTTTTTGCTCAGGTTTCCAGACTTTTTGGGAAAGATGGGGGCAGCGAAGAGAGGAGTATGAGTCTCTGAGTCAATGGTGGGATGTGGGGAAAGTGCAAATTCGGCTTTTCTGTCAACAATACACAGCTCTCTCATCCTCAGAGGCTAGGAGAGTATTAGGGGAACTAGAGCGGTGTATTAGTGAGATGGAGGTAGAGATGGTGGGGCAAGGCAATGTAGGCCTCCAGGCTAACTTAGCCGAATTACGTAGGGACCTGGGCAGTTTTTTCCAGGTTAAAGCAAAGGGAGCACTTGTAAGAGCTAGGTTCTCCATGCTCAAGGAGATGGATGCTCCCAGCTCCTTCTTCTTTGGTTTGGAAAGACAGAGCAGTGAAGCCAAGGGTATGCATTGTCTACGGCTGTCTGATGGGCGGGTGACCTCTGTGGTGGGGGAGATGCGGGAGCGGACTGTGGAGTTTTATACTGAATTGTATAGAGCAGACCTGTGTGATCCTATGTGTGCTCAGGTCTTGTTCGCAGGACCCGGGGTCGATGGACTTCCAGTGGAATTTTACAAAAAATTCTGGGGAACAATTGGACAGGATTTCTTTTGTGTGTTGCGAGAATGCGTCGGGGTAGGAGAGTTGCCGATGAGCTGCCGTCGTGCGGCTCTGACTCTCCTGCCCAAAAAAGGGGACTTGTGTGAACTTAAGAACTGGAGGCCTGTGGCATTACTCTGTGCGGACTACAAGATCTTTGCCAAGGTCCTCTCTAACAGACTGAAGTCCCATCTGGACTCTATAATACACAAGGACCAGACATATTGTGTACCGGGAGGCTCAATCACGGACAACTTGTTCTTGATTAGGGACATGTTGGACTTGTCGAGAGGTTCTAATGTGAACTTTGGACTGGTCTCTTTAGATCAAGAGAAGGCTTTTGATAGAGTGGATCATGAGTATCTGTTTAATGTGATGTCTGTGTTTGGGTTTGGGAAGAGTTTTGTGACCTGTGTGACCTGTATGAAGCTGTTGTATGTTGGGGCGTCATGTATGGTTAAGGTGGGAGGGAGGCTCAGTAGGCCAGTCTGGGTGAGACGGGGCATTAGACAAGGATGCCCTCTATCTGGGCAGCTGTACACACTAGCCATTGAGCCTTTTGTAGGACTGCTACGCGGGAGACTGCAGGGAGTGTGCTGGACAGGCATGGATGTGGTGACAGGAATAGCAGTCTCAGCATATGCAGATGATGTTTCTGTGATGGTCAGGGATGGGCAAGATATGCAGGAACTAGAGACCAGTTTGAAGGTGTACGAGGGAGCTTCATCAGCTAAGGTAAACTGGGGAAAGAGCAAAGCTCTGTTATGTGGGGCATGGGGGGATAGGGCCCCTCCTCTGCTTCCAGGGGGTTTGCAGTGGGGTTGTGAAGGGCTTAAAGTGTTGGGGGTGTACCTGGGCTCGGAGAGGTGTGTCAGCAAGAACTGGGAGGGGCTGTCACAGGCAGTGGTGTCAAGGCTGGCCAGGTGGAGGTGGCTCCTGTCCCAAGTGTCATATAGAGGGAGGGTGCTGATAATCAACAACCTGGTGGCATCTTCCTTGTGGCATAAACTGGCTGTCCTCAACACCCCCGCCGGTCTGCTTGCAGACCTGCAACGCAAGCTGGTGGACTTCTTTTGGTCGGGACATCACTGGCTGAAGGCAGCAGTTTTGTACATGACCGTCCACGAAGGAGGACAGGGCCTGGTGGAACTGGAGAGCAGGATGGCTGCTTTCCAACTAAAGGCGGTGCAGAGACTGCTGTACCACACTGATGTTGGCTGGAGGGAACCAGCATGCGCGCTGCTGAGGAGAGCTGGCGGATTAGGGTTGGACCGGCAGCTGTTCCTCATGAAGCTGGAGAGGCTGAGTACAGCAGGTCTCTCAGAGTTTTACTCTGCGGTGCTGAGGGCCTGGCAACTGATAAGGCCCACACCAGAAGGGGGTGTGGAGCCTGGGCTGTGGGTGTGGGTGTGGGAGGAGCCTATATTCCACCACCCAGACATCCCTTTGAGATCGTTTCAGTCGGCCACCCTGCAGAGGCAACTGATGGCAGCGGGTTTACTAAGGCTGGGTGACCAGCGACTGCTGGGAGAGGAGGGGTGGAAAACCCTGTAAGTCCTGGCACAACAAACAGGAATAACGTCTCTTAGGCTGCTGGAGAGATTCCTGGAGGAGGTCCAGGAGGCACTGTCTGAGCCGGTAAGGGGGGTGATTGAGAGGCCAAAGGGGGAGGGGCAACCAATGTTCCCGCCACTGCAGGTGACGGCAGAGACTGGAGACTGGCAAGGGGGTCTGGAGGACTTGTTAGATTTTAACACTCCGAGCCTGGGGGAGTTTGAGGGGGTGGGAGGTAAAGCCCTCTACAACCTATGTGTTAAGGTGAGGAACATTAGGAGCCTTACAAGTGAAGGCACATCAGTGGCAGTGGTTATGTGGGGAGGAGAGTATGGTATGTTTTAGATGGAGGGGGCTCTACAAACCCCCAGTACCAAATAGGTCAGGGGACCTCCAGTGGAGGGTTCTTCATGGAGCCCTGGCCACTAACAGCTGGTTGGCACGGGTTGATCCGGGAATTGGGCAGGGGTGTCCTTTCTGTCAAATGAAAGAAACTGTAATTCATGTGTTTTCTGTGTGCACCAGGTTAATGCCATTAATGTCTCTGTTGGAATGTCTGTGTGACAGGTTGGGGGTGGATTTTGCTGTTGGGATGTTTATAATGGGATACAGGTATTCGAGTAAGGAGAAAGAAAAATGTGTTTTGAATTTTCTGTTTGCTCAGGCAAAGTTAGCTATTTGGCTAACAAGGAGGAACAGGGTCAAAGGTGGGGGGATAACAGACCCTTTACTGCTGTTTAATGGGATGGTCTCTGCGCGCCTTAGGGTTGAGTTTGAGTTCTATAAAATGATCAAATGTGTGGAGATGTTTGAGGAGATATGGTGTGTTGGGGGGGCTGTCTGTATTGCTGGGGAAGATGTTTTGGATATACGGTTGTAGGTGAGGGTTTTTGTGTATGGTGATTTGTATCATGTGGTAGATGGAAAGGTGAGTATGGTACATGTATGCAGTACAGGATCAATTTTAATTTTTTATTTTAGGAGTGGGGGGGGGGTGAGTTTTAAATGAATTGAGAATGTTTCAATAAAGAAAGACCAAAAGTCAAAGTCTCTCTCTCTCTCTCTCTACAGTACACACACTCTCCCCAGGTTATGCATCTTCAGTGGTCTGGCAACTGTAAACTGTGACTGTAAACTGTCACTAGCAATCATTATGATGGAGACCCTGTGCCTAAGCAGACAGATAGCTTTTACAGCCTCTCCTCCGCTTACCGCTGTGTGTGCGTGATGTGTTTGCTTAGAACTGCCTCTCTCCTGAACAGGCGAGAGATGTGAGGAACAATCTGCTCCCTCTGCAGGTGACGGGAAATACATACATACATACACTGCCCAATCCAATATTTACATTGTTGGGAAAATGATGACAATGCTCACTGTTGATATTGTTGTATTCATATCCCCCACGTATCTCTCTGGCTAATTTCACAACTGTCATCTCTGCCCAGAAACCATTCTCCACACACACACACACACACACACACACACACACACACACACACACACACACACACACACACACACACACACACACACACACACACACACACACACACACACACACACACACACACACACACACACACACACAGTAAGGGAAACACACACAAACACAGACGTTTCCCAGGATATAATTAAAGACCAGACCAGAGAGAGTTTTTCCTGCCTATAAGACTTGTGACCTTTGTCAGGGCAATGCAGACAGGCACAGAGAGAGAACGACAGAGAGAGAGAGAGAGAGAGAGAGAAAAGAGAGAGAGACACAGCGTGAGAGAGAGAGAGAGAGAGAGAGAGAGAGAGAGAGAGAGACGGAGAGAGACAGAGAGACAGAGAGAGAGAGACAGAGAGAGAGAGAGGGAGAGAGACAGAGAGAGAGAAACAGAGAGAGGGAGAGAGACAGAGAGGGTCCTCTATAGAGGACAAAGCTACCTTTTTGCTGCAGCTGAACCCAGAGAGAGCAGAGAAACCAGGGATGCATCTGAAATGGCACCCTATTCCCTATGTAGTGCACTACTTTACTTGTGGCCAAAGGTAGAGCACTACTTAGGGAATAGGATGCCAGTTTGGACAGTATCGAGCATGCCCACACATAGACGTATGCATGGACTGACGCACACACACACACACACACACACACACACACACACACACACACACACACACACACACACACACACACAGCTCAAGTAAAGGGGATTACTGATTCAGTGATTATGGGGTATTGTTGGAGCGTCGTCTGAATGGCCAAGAGATGATTGGTACTGCAGAGAGAGAGATGGAGGGGAGTGTACCGCAGAGAGAGAGAGATGGAGGGGAGTGTACCGCAGAGAGAGAGAGATGGAGGGGAGTGTACCGCAGAGAGAGAGAGATGGAGGGGAGTGTACCGCAGAGAGAGAGAGATGGAGGGGAGTGTACCGCAGAGAGAGATGGAGGGGAGTGTACCGCAGAGAGAGAGAGATGGAGGGGAGTGTACCGCAGAGAGAGAGATGGAGGGGAGTGTACCGCAGAGAGAGAGAGATGGAGGGGAGTGTACCGCAGAGAGAGAGAGATGGAGGGGAGTGTACCGCAGAGAGAGAGAGATGGAGGGGAGTGTACCGCAGAGAGAGAGATGGAGGGGAGTGTACCGCAGAGAGAGATGGAGGGGAGTGTACCAGAGAGAGAGATGGAGGGGAGTGTACCGCAGAGAGAGAGATGGAGGGGAGTGTACCGCAGAGAGAGAGAGATGGAGGGGAGTGTACCGCAGAGAGAGAGATGGAGGGGAGTGTACCGCAGAGAGAGATGGAGGGGAGTGTACCGCAGAGAGAGAGATGGAGGGAGTGTACCGCAGAGAGAGATGGAGGGGAGTGTACCGCAGAGAGAGAGATGGAGGGGAGTGTACCGCAGAGAGAGAGATGGAGGGGAGTGTACCGCAGAGAGAGAGATGGAGGGGGAGTGTACCGCAGAGAGAGAGATGGAGGAGTGTACCGCAGAGAGAGAGATGGAGGGGAGTGTACCGCAGAGAGAGAGATGGAGGGGGTGTACCGCAGAGAGAGAGATGGAGGGGAGTGTACCGCAGAGAGAGAGAGATGGAGGGGAGTGTACCGCAGAGAGAGAGATGGAGGGGAGTGTACCGCAGAGAGAGAGATGGAGGGGAGTGTACCGCAGAGAGAGAGATGGAGGGGAGTGTACCGCAGAGAGAGAGAGATGGAGGGGAGTGTACCGCAGAGAGAGAGAGATGGAGGGGAGTGTACCGCAGAGAGAGAGAGATGGAGGGGAGTGTACCGCAGAGAGAGAGAGAGATGGAGGGGAGTGTACCGCAGAGAGAGAGATGGAGGGGAGTGTACCGCAGAGAGAGAGAGATGGAGGGGAGTGTACCGCAGAGAGAGAGAGAGATGGAGGGGAGTGTACCGCAGAGAGAGAGAGATGGAGGGGAGTGTACCGCAGAGAGAGAGAGATGGAGGGGAGTGTACCGCAGAGAGAGAGAGAGATGGAGGGGTGTACCGCAGAGAGAGAGATGGAGGAGGGGAGTGTACCGCAGAGAGAGAGAGATGGAGGGGGAGTGTACCGCAGAGAGAGAGATGGAGGGGAGTGTACCGCAGAGAGAGAGATGGAGGGGAGTGTACCGCAGAGAGAGAGATGGAGGGGAGTGTACCGCAGAGAGAGATGGAGGGGAGTGTACCGCAGAGAGAGAGATGGAGGAGTGTACCGCAGAGAGAGAGAGAGATGGAGGGGAGTGTACCGCAGAGAGAGATGGAGGGGAGTGTACCGCAGAGAGAGAGAGATGGAGGGGAGTGTACCGCAGAGAGAGAGAGATGGAGGGGAGTGTACCGCAGAGAGAGAGATGGAGGGGAGTGTACCGCAGAGAGAGAGAGATGGAGGGAGTGTACCGCAGAGAGAGATGGAGGGGAGTGTACCGCAGAGAGAGAGATGGAGGGGAGTGTACCGCAGAGAGAGAGAGATGGAGGGAGTGTACCGCAGAGAGAGAGAGATGGAGGGGAGTGTACCGCAGAGAGAGAGAGATGGAGGGGAGTGTACCGCAGAGAGAGAGATGGAGGGGAGTGTACCGCAGAGAGAGAGAGATGGAGGGAGTGTACCGCAGAGAGAGAGAGATGGAGGGGAGTGTACCGCAGAGAGAGAGATGGAGGGGAGTGTACCGCAGAGAGAGAGAGGATGGAGGGGAGTGTACCGCAGAGAGAGAGAGATGGAGGGGAGTGTACCGCAGAGAGAGAGATGGAGGGGAGTGTACCGCAGAGAGAGAGAGATGGAGGGGAGTGTACCGCAGAGAGAGAGAGATGGAGGGGAGTGTACCGCAGAGAGAGAGAGAGATGGAGGGGAGTGTACCGCAGAGAGAGAGAGAGATGGAGGGGAGTGTACCGCAGAGAGAGAGATGGAGGGAGGGGAGTGTACCGCAGAGAGAGATGGAGGAGTGTACCGCAGAGAGAGAGATGGAGGGGAGTGTACCGCAGAGAGAGAGATGGAGGGGAGTGTACCGCAGAGAGAGAGAGATGGAGGGGGAGTGTACTGCAGAGAGAGAGAGATGGAGGGGAGTGTACTGCAGAGAGAGAGAGAGAGATGGAGGGGAGTGTACCGCAGAGAGAGAGAGATGGAGGGAGTGTACCGCAGAGAGAGAGATGGAGGGGAGTGTACCGCAGAGAGAGATGGAGGGGAGTGTACTGCAGAGAGAGAAAGATGGAGGGGAGTGTACCGCAGAGAGAGAGAGATGGAGGGGAGTGTACCGCAGAGAGAGAGATGGAGGGGAGTGTACCGCAGAGAGAGAGATGGAGGGGAGTGTACTGCAGAGAGAGAAAGATGGAGGGGAGTGTACCGCAGAGAGAGAGATGGAGGGGAGTGTACCGCAGAGAGAGAGAGATGGAGGGGAGTGTACCGCAGAGAGAGATGGAGGGGAGTGTACCGCAGAGAGAGAGATGGAGGGGAGTGTACCGCAGAGAGAGAGATGGAGGGGAGTGTACCGCAGAGAGAGAGATGGAGGGGAGTGTACCGCAGAGAGAGATGGAGGGGAGTGTACCGCAGAGAGAGAGATGGAGGGGAGTGTACCGCAGAGAGAGATGGAGGGGAGTGTACCGCAGAGAGAGAGAGATGGAGGGAGTGTACCGCAGAGAGAGAGAGATGGAGGGGAGTGTACCGCAGAGAGAGAGATGGAGGGGAGTGTACCGCAGAGAGAGAGATGGAGGGGAGTGTACCGCAGAGAGAGAGATGGAGGGGAGTGTACCGCAGAGAGAGATGGAGGGGAGTGTACCGCAGAGAGAGAGATGGAGGGGAGTGTACCGCAGAGAGAGAGAGATGGAGGGGAGTGTACTGCAGAGAGAGAGAGATGGAGGGAGTGTACCGCAGAGAGAGAGAAATGGAGGGGAGTGTACCGCAGAGAGAGAGAGATGGAGGGGAGTGTACTGCAGAGAGAGAGAGATGGAGGGGAGTGTACCGCAGAGAGAGATGGAGGGGAGTGTACTGCAGAGAGAGAGATGGAGGGGAGTGTACTGCAGAGAGAGAGATGGAGGGGAGTGTACCGCAGAGAGAGAGAGATGGAGGGGAGTGTACCGCAGAGAGAGAGAGATGGAGGGGAGTGTACCGCAGAGAGAGATGGAGGGGAGTGAACCGCAGAGAGAGAGATGGAGGGGAGTGTACCGCAGAGAGAGAGAGATGGAGGGGAGTGTACCGCAGAGAGAGAGAGAGATGGAGGGGAGTGTACCGCAGAGAGAGGGAGATGGAGGGGAGTGTACCGCAGAGAGAGAGATGGAGGGGAGTGTACCGCAGAGAGAGAGATGGAGGGGAGTGTACCGCAGAGAGAGAGATGGAGGGGAGTGTACCGCAGAGAGAGAGATGGAGGGGAGTGTACCGCAGAGATAGAGATAGAGGGGAGTGTACTGCAGAGAGAGAGATGGAGGGAGAGGATGACAGAAAGAGAGATGGAGGGGGAGGATGACAGAAAGAGAGATGGAGGGGGAGGATGACAGGAAGAGAGATGGAGGGGAGGATGACAGGAAGAGAGATGGAGGGGGAGGATGACAGGAAGAGAGATGGAGGGGGAGGATGACAGAAAGAGATGGAGGGGGAGGATGACAGAAAGAGATGGAGGGGGAGGATGACAGAAAGAGATGGAGGGGGAGGATGACAGAAAGAGAGATGGAGGGGGAGGATGACAGAGAGAGAGATGGAGGTGGAAGGACTGCAGGAAGAGATGGAGGGAGAGGATGACAGAGAGAGAGATGGAGGGGAAGGACGACAGAGAGAGAGATTGAGGTAGAGGACGACAGAGAGAGAGATGGAGGGAGAGGATGACAGAGAGAGAGATGGAGGGAGAGGACGACATAGAGAGAGATGTAGGGAGAGGACGACAGAAAGAGAGATGGAGGTGGAGGACGACATAGAGAGAGACTAAAATGCTGACATGCTGCAACAGTGGGCAACTTTTTTTTGGTTTCAGACTTGTTTG
This sequence comes from Oncorhynchus masou masou, assembly GCF_036934945.1. Taxonomy (NCBI): domain Eukaryota; kingdom Metazoa; phylum Chordata; class Actinopteri; order Salmoniformes; family Salmonidae; genus Oncorhynchus; species Oncorhynchus masou. The sequence goes on from NC_088243.1 coordinate 84,074,516, forward strand.
TGCTTTCCCTGCCTATTCATCTACTTCCCTCTGTTTCACTATTGGAGTCAAAGTCTCAAAATGAAAAATAATCTACCCTCACAAGCATCAGGTTAACCCATCTCCTATACTCCTTATTTGAGAACTAGATGTAAAGCAGTAGTCATTTATTTAACCAAGCAAGTCAGTTAAGTGCAAATTCTTATTTACAATGACGGCCTAGGAACAGTGGGTTAACTGCCTTGTTCAGGGGAAGAATGACAGATTTTTACCTTGTCAGCTCGGGGATTCAATCTAGCAACCTTTCGGTTACTGTCCCAACGCTCTATCCACTAGACTACCTGCCGCCTTTCGTCACAGTCATCATCACAGACAGACAGACAGACAGACAGACAGGGAGACAGGGAGACAGGGAGACAGGGAGACAGGGAGACAGGGAGATAGGGAGACAGACAGGGAGACAGACAGGGAGACAGACAGGGAGACAGGGAGACAGGGAGACAGACAGGGAGACAGACAGGGAGACAGACAGGGAGACAGACAGGGAGACAGACAGGGAGATAGGGAGACAGACAGACAGGGAGACAGGGCGACTGACAGGCAAACGGAAAGGCAAACAGACAGGGAGGCAGACAACATTTCTCTTCACACACATCCCTGATGCTCCTGAGATGAAACGCTTTACAAACAAACAACTCAACCCCCACATTCCATTCATTCAAAATGTATTGAATGTGATGCACAGCGCGTGCAAGTGCCTTTCTCTTATCATAAACTATGTATTGCCCTGACACAGAGCGCACGCACACACACACACACACACACACACACACACACACACACACACACACACACACACACACACACACACACACCACACTCACACACAACACACTCACACATACAACACTCGAACACACAACACACTCACAACACACACACACACCACACAGCACACAACACACAGTACACAACACTCAAACACACACCACACTCACACACAACACTCAAAACACACACCACACACACAACACACTCACAACACACACAACACACAGCACACAACACACAGCAGAGTATGGAGGGTGAATATGCTGAATGTTGCACTAAGGTTTCCCGACTCCTGCCAGCCTGCATTGTTGGCCCCTCTCTCGTGTGTGTGTGTATGTGTGTGTGCGTGCGTGCGTGCGTGCGTGTGTGTATTATTGCTTTTTGACAGTCAGCGGACTACAGTTCTCCATCACACCAGGCATCACCGTGGTGATATTATTGTTAATTGGAGAAGTACAGCACAACACCATCGAGCTAAGACAGCAGAACGGTGTTGCACGCTAGGTTGGACGAATAGACAGTACTCTACAGGGTCTATTCTCCTATATACACAATCCCACAGCAGTCTGTCAAGTGCACTACCTTTGTCCAGGGCCCATAGGGAATAGGGCATAGGGAATAGGGCATATGGAATAGGGCATAGGGCATGTGGAATAGGGAATAGGGCATGTGGAATAGGGAATAGGGCACATGGAATAGGGCATAGGGAATAGGATACCACTTGGAACGCAGACATGATTATAATTTATTTTCATTATATATGTGTTAAGCCACAGTGGAGGGTGGTGTTAGGGAGGGGAGCAATTACTCAGACAACTTTTACATTTGCAGTAAAACAAAGTCAAGAAGGCAAATTGTTTATAGTTGGAATATCTATGATCATAGCAGTTTGTCTATATGAACACAGCCAATCCGAAGTGTACGACATCATCACCTGAACTAGTCTTGTCTTGGGTTTCTCCAATAGGACAAGACAACACACGTTTGTATGACATACACTGTATTCACAGTGCATCTGATTCATGGCTAGGCATAATCACTCATAACATCTAGCCTCAAAACAGAGTGTTGCAACGATGGAAATTTCTAGGTCTTTTCCTATTCTACATCATCTTCCTGACTGTATCCCAAATGGCCTCTTATTCCCTATATAGTACACTGCTTTTGACCAGAGGCCTATGGCAATGTTTAGGGAACTGTAGGGGGCAATTTGGGGATGAAGCCCATGTCTGAGGTTTGTAATGAGGTCTTCATGGTGAGACGATGGTGATGGTAGTCCATCCAGAAACATCTCCTCCAATCAGTATGTCTGTCTTACTCTGTAATTCATCAGTATGTCTGTCTTACTCTGTAATTCATCAGTATGTCTGTCCTCCTCTGTAATTCATCAGTATGTCTGTCTTATTATGTAATTCATCAGTATGTCTGTCTTACTATGTAATTCATCAGTATGTCTGTCTTATTATGTAATTCATCAGTATGTCTGTCTTACTATGTAATTCATCAGTATGTCTGTCTTACTATGTAATTCATCAGTATGTCTGTCTTACTCTGTAATTCATCAGTATGTCTGTCTTACTCTGTAATTCATCAGTATGTCTGTCTTATTATGTAATTCATCAGTATGTCTGTCTTACTATGTAATTCATCAGTATGTCTGTCTTACTATGTAATTCATCAGTATGTCTGTCTTACTCTGTAATTCATCAGTATGTCTGTCTTACTCTGTAATTCATCAGTATGTCTGTCTTACTCTGTAATTCATCAGTATGTCTGTCTTACTATGTAATTCATCAGTATGTCTGTCTTACTCTGTAATTCATCAGTATGTCTGTCTTACTATGTAATTCATCAGTATGTCTGTCTTACTCTGTAATTCATCAGTATGTCTGTCTTACTCTGTAATTCATCAGTATGTCTGTCTTATTATGTAATTCATCAGTATGTCTGTCTTATTATGTAATTCATCAGTATGTCTGTCTTACTCTGTAATTCATCAGTATGTCTGTCTTATTATGTAATTCATCAGTATGTCTGTCCTCCTCTGTAATTCATCAGTATGTCTGTCCTCCTCTGTAATTCATCAGTATGTCTGTCTTACTATGTAATTCATCAGTATGTCTGTCCTCCTCTGTAATTCATCAGTATGTCTGTCCTCCTCTGTAATTCATCAGTATGTCTGTCCTCCTCTGTAATTCATCAGTATGTCTGTCCTCCTCTGTAATTCATCAGTATGTCTGTCCTCTTCTGTAATTCATCAGTATGTCTGTCTTACTCTGTAATTCATCAGTATGTCTGTCTTACTCTGTAATTCATCAGTATGTCTGTCTTACTCTGTAATTCATCAGTATGTCTGTCCTCCTCTGTAATTCATCAGTATGTCTGTCCTCCTCTGTAATTCATCAGTATGTCTGTCCTCCTCTGTAATTCATCAGTATGTCTGTCTTACTATGTAATTCTTCAGTATGTCTATTCTCCTCTGTAATTCATCAGTATGTCTGTCTATACTATGTAATTCAGTGATACTTGTATGTGTGTGTATGTGTACAGTATGTGTGTGTGTGTGTGTACAGTGTGTTTGTGTGTGTGTGTGTGCGCATGTGTGCCTGGAGAACGATAGTGATTCGAAGACAAGTAACACTACACACACAAACACACAAACACACACACCGACAGCAACACTTCTCCTCATGTTGACTTTATGAGTATCTTTTGACATTCTGATTAAAAATGAATTGTGTTGAATCTGCCTGGGAGTGAGATAGAAGGGTCCCCATGATAATTCTCTCCCTCTGAATCTCAATACAGTTTCAACTCCAAAGTAGTAAGACCGAGTTCCAAAAGGGACCCTATTCCCCATGTTGTGCACTACTTTTTGACTACATAGGGAATAGAGTGCCGTTTGGGATGCTGGTGAAGTCTTAAAAGCCAGTGGGAGCAAGGTAGGAACCGATCCACTGCTGTCTTTCTGTTGAAAATATGCAAATGAGGCAGAAAAGAAGAGCTCCTATAAGTTCATTGGGGTTTATTCACTGCTTTGTTATACCCAGGGCTTTGGTCAGGAGAAAACTCTTTATACTCCATGGAAAGTTACCAACCATATAATTTTAGACACTTGGAACTGGACCTTTAATTATCTATGAAATGTTTAGTTCATGGAGAACACATTTTTCTCCCCATAAGAACCTGTTTAAAATACATCTTAAAAATCAGCTGATGAAATCCTTAAAATCATGTGAAAGGTTTTACTGTTTTGGTGAGAAACGAATGGCACGAATGGCACTAACCCTAACGCTATCCAATTTGCTGAGTAGAGTGTTGGAGGCTAATTTGTAAATGACATCGCCAAAGTCAAGGATCGGTAGGATAGTCAGTTTTACGAGGTAAGGGAAGACCCCATGAAATGGACAAAGAATGATTGGCAACTTATTGCCATTGGGCGAACCATATACGCAATCGCAAATACCACTCAAATGGACAGCAGTTCATTCAAACCTTATAGCAAGTGGAACATGGCAAATGCCAAGTGTCATACCCCAAAAATTCCAAAGATGGCGATCGCGATTCACCGGGATTTTCATATTTTCAAATGTCAAGACCCAAGGGTCAAATTTAGAAAATATATTTCATTTAACAAAAATTCATCACACTAAAAAAGTTCTTTCTGGACATTTTTTGTTGTCAATTATACATATGTAATAACCATGTGAACATTAATTTGTCTTATTTTATTGACTTTGTCCATAAGCAACCTTAATTACTGCAGAAAATGCACTTTTTCCTGGATGTTGCTACGGGCTCCCTGAATGAGCTATTGGACAGAAACTTTAGGGTCCTTCTCTATGGGTCGAGTTGGTTTCAATGCACCTAGACTTGTGATTTTGGGACTTTTCTAAATGTCGTCATTTTCGCGATGATCAAAATTAATTGAAGTTATTGCAAATGTACGAGGCTGTTTCCAATATGTCCGTAAACACAGCTGGTCTGCACATGCTCTGAGGACGCGGCTGGGCCGGCAGCCTTGCAAGGGTTAACACGTTTAAATGTTTACTCACGTCGGCCACGGAGAAGGTGAGCCCACAGTCTTTTGTAGAGGTCCATGTCGGTGGCAGTGTATTGTCCTCAAAGAGCGCAAAGATGTTGTTTAATCTGACTGGGAGCAAGACGTCGATGTCCGCGATGGGGCTGGTTTTCTGTTTGTAATCCGTGATAGGCTGTAGACCCTGCCACATACGTCTCGTGTTTGAGCAGTTGAATTGCGAATCCTACTAGTCTCTATACTGACGCTTTGCTTGTGTGATTGCCTTGCGGAGGGAATAACTGCACTGTTGGTATTTGGTTATATATCCAGTCGCCATGATTAAATGCGGTGCTATGTGCTTTCAGTTTTGTGTGAATGCTGCAATCAAGCCACGGTTTCTGGTTAGGAAAGGTTTTTATAGTCACAGTGGGTACAACATCTCCTATACACTTCCTTATAAACTCCCTCACCTAGTCAGCATATATGTCAATGTTATTGTTTGAGGCTACCCGGAACATATCCCAGTCCACGTTATCGAAGCAATCTTGAAACGTAGAATCCGATTGGACAGACCAGCATTGGATAGACCTAAGCACGGGCGCTTCCTGTTTTAGTTGCTGCCTACAGGAGGGGAGCCATGATCAGGTTTGCCAAAAGGAGAACAAGGGAGGGCCTTGTATGCATCACGGAAGTTAGAGTACCAGTGTACTGCAATCGATATGCTGATAGAATTTGGGTAGCCTTGTTCTCAGATTCACTTTGTTAAAATCCCCAACTACAACAAATGCAGCCTCGGGATATATGGTTTCCAGTTTGCATAAAGTCCAGTAAAGTTCCTTGATGGCCGTCTTGGTATCCACTTGCGGGGGGGGATATACACGGCTGTGAGGATAACCGATGAGAGTTCTCTTGGGAGATAATACGGTTGGCATTTGATTGTGAGAAATTCTAGGTCAGGTAAAGAAAAGGACTTGTTGTACTTATTGTATGTTGTTACAATTACACCATGAGTCGTTAATAATGAAACATACACCCCCGCCCTTCTTCTTATCAGAGAGATGTTTGTTCCTGTCTGCGAAATGCACTGCAAATCCCGTTGGCTGTACGGACTCCGACAGCATGTCCCCAGCTAGCCATGTCTCCGTGAAACAGACATAGTATTGTACAATCCCGGATACCTCTTTGGAAAGCAACTCTTGTCCTAATTTCGTCGACTTTGTTAACTGGATATTAGTGAGTAATATACTCAGAAGAGGTGGGTGGTGTGCGCACATGTGTAGCCTCACCAGAAGACCGCTCCCTCTCCTCCTCCGGTGCTGTTTTGGGTTGGACTCTGGCATCAGTTCAAATGCCCTGGGAGGTGCAGACAAAGGATCCGCTTTGGGAAAGTCGTATTCCTGGTCGTAATGCTGGTTGTGCTGTTAAGTTGACATCTCTCTGACATCCAATAGTTCTTCCCGGCTGTATGTAATAACACTTAAGATTTTCTGGGCTAACAATGTAAGAAATAATACATTAAAAAAACAAAATACTGCATATTTTCCTAAGGACTTGAAGCGAAGCATCCATCTCTATCGGCGCCATCTTGAGGCCAAATGGGGGCACTTTTGGTCAATGACTGCAGGAAACAATGCAAACCATATGGCACCATGTCCAGGGGCACATTCCGACACGCAGACATAATTTACAAACAAAATATTCGTTTTTAGTGAGTCCACTAGATCAGAGGCAATAGGGATGACCAGGGATGTTCTCTTGATAAATGCGTGAATTGGACCATTTTCCTGTCCTGCTAAGCATTCAAGATGTAATGAGTACTTTTGGGTGTCAGGGAAAATGTATGGAGTATAAAGTCTGATTATATAATGGTCTGTTTTGGAGGCAGTCAGGCAGTCACGTCTCTAAGGACCCCTCTGAGGTGACTCTATGACAGCCTGTCAGAGAAACAGTGACAAACCAAGATGAGTTTACATACTCTGGCAACCCTAAGGGGAACATGAGGGGAACAGAGTCAAATACAGGAAGGGGGATGACAACAGATCAGATGAATAAACAGAGCCAGACAGGGAAGACAAGGATGAAGAAATCCAATCATCAGAAGATGTCCATGTCGTCCCCTGCTGCTATTCTCTGTCCAGCCTGCTGTCCCTGTCCTGTCTTCCTGTCCATTACCCCCCCAGTATGACACCTTTACAGTGTGTTCTCTCTCTCTCTCTCTCTCTCTCTCTCTCTACACACCACACAATACTTATATCACATTTACATAAGTATTCAGACCCTTTCCTCAAGTACTTTGTTGAAGCACCTTTGACAGTGATTTCAGCCTCAAGTCTTCTTGGGTATGATAGTACAAGCTTGGCACTCCTGTATTTGGGGAGTTTCTCGCATTCTTCTCTGCAGATCCTCTCAAGCTCTGTCAGGTTGGATGGGGAGTGTCACTGCACAGCTATTTTCAGGTCTCTCCAGAGATGTTCGATCAGGTTCAAGTCCGGGCTCTGCTGGCTGGGCCACTCAAGGACATTCAAAGACTTGTCCAGAAGCAACTCCTGCGTTGTCTTGGCTGTGTGCTTAGGGTGTTCATGGATCTCTCTGTACTTTGCTTCGTTCATCTTTCCCTCATTCCTGACTAGTTTCCCATTCCCTGTCGCTGAAAAACATCCCCACAGCTTGATGCTGCCACCACCATGCTTCACCGTAGGGATGGTGCAAGGTTACCTCAAGACGTGCTGCTTGGCATTCAGGTCAAAGAGTTTAATCTTTGTTTCATCAGACCAGAGAATCCTGTTTCTCATGGTCTGAGAGTCCTTTAGTTGCATTTTGGCAAACTCCAAGTGGGCTGTTATGTGCCTTTTACTGTTGAATGGCTTCCGTCTGGCTACTCTACCATAAAGGCCTGATTGGTGGAGTGCTGCATTGATGGTTGTCCTTCTGGAAGGTTATTCCATCTCCACAGAGGAAATCTGGAGCTCTGTCAGAGTGACCATCGGATTCTTGGTCACCTCCTTGACCAAAGCCCTTCTCACCCCGATTGCTCAGTTTGGCCGGGTGGCCAGCTCTAGGAAGAGTCTTGATGGTTCCAAACTTCTTCCATTTAAGAATGAAGGAGGCCACTGGGTTCTTGGAGACCTTCAATAATGCAGACATCTGTTGGTACCCTTCCCCTGATCCGTGCCTCGACACAATCCTGTCTCTTTCGACCTCATGGCTTGGTTTTTGCTCTGACATGCCCTGTCAACTGTGAGACCTTATACAGACAGGTGTGTGCTTATCCAAATCGTGTCCAATCAATTGAATTTACCACAAGTTGACTCCAATCAAGTTGTGGAAACAACAAAATGCATCTGAGCTCAATTTCAAGTCCCACGGCAAATTGTCTGAATACTATTATAAATAAAGTAGTTCCGTTTTTATTTTTAATACATTTGCCATCAATGTCATAAAACGTTTTTGGCTTTGTCATTATGGGGTATTGTGTTTAGATTGAGGAGGATTTTTGTTTTTAACTTTATCCAGTTTAAAATAAGTCTGTAACATAACAAAATGTGGAAAAAGTCAAGGGTTCTGAATACTTTTGAAATGCACTTTCTCTCTCTCACCCTCCATCTCTCGCTTTCTCTCTCTTTCTCCATCCCTTTCTCTCTCTCACCCTCCATCTCTCGCTTTCTCTCTCTCTTTCTCCATCCCTTTCTCTCTCTCACCCTCCATCTCTCGCTTTCTCTCTCTCTTTCTCCATCCCTTTCTCTCTCTCACCCTCCATCTCTCGCTTTCTCTCTCTCACCCTCCATCTCTCGCTTTCTCTCTCTCATACTCCATCTCTCACTTTCTCTCTCTCTTTCTCCATCCATTTCTCTCTCTTTCTCCATCCCCCCTCTCTCTCCCTCATTTTCTCCAAACCTCTTTCTCCATCCCCCTCTCTCTCTTCATCCCCCTCTCTCTCCCTCATTTTCTCCATCCCTCTCTCTCTCTCCCTCTCTTTCACCATCCCTCTCTCTCTCTCCCTCTCTTTCACCATCCCTCTCTCTCTCTCCCTCTCTTTCACCATCCCTCTCTCTCTCTCCCTCTTTCTCCATCCCTCTCTCTCCCCCTCTTTCTCCATACCTCTCTCTCTCCCCCTCTTTCTCATCCCTCTCGCTCTCATCCTCTCTTTCTTCATCCCTTTCTCTCTCACCCTCCATCTCTCTTTCTCTCTCTTTCTCCATCCCCCTCTCTCTCTCCATCCCTCTCTCTCTCGCCATCCCTCTCTCTCTCTCCATCCCTCTCGTTCACCATCCCTCTCTCTCCCTCCCTCTCGTTCACCATCCCTCTCTCTCCCTCTCTCCATCCCTCTCTCTCCCCCTCTTCCTCATCCCTCTCTCTCTCATCCTCTCTTTCTCCATACCTCTCTCCCCCTCTCTCATCCTCTCTTTCTCCATCCCTCTCCCCCCCCTTTGTCCCTCCCTCCATCCCTCTTTCTCCCCATTCCCCTCCTATCTCCAACTCTATCTCTCTCTGAACAGATGACCTTTTCCCTGGTTGCTTCCAGCCAGACAGTGGTTAAAGATCAGGTGTGTGTAGACAGACAATCACTTGGGGCCGTGTGTGTGTGTGTTTGTGTTTACTGTCATCTCTCAGAGCAGAGCCAAGAAACATAACAATATCATGGCTGTGTGCTCGATTTTATACACCTGTCAGTAATGGTTGTGGCTGAAATTGCCAAATCCACTAATTTGAAGGGGTGTCCACATACTTTTGTAAAAAATCAAAGCACCAGTGGGCCACTAGCTGAGGATCTCTAAACTAATATGTGCCTGTTTGTGTGTGTCTGGACAGGAAATGCAGGTTTGTGAACAAACAGTTTTATTACCGTTTACTTTGGCCATATCAAGTACCTGAAATATCATAAAGCCCCTACCAATTCACATCATAAAGCCCCTACCAATTCCACATCATATCATAAAGCCCCTACCAATTTCACATCATATCATAAAGCCCCTACCAATTCCCATCCTATCATAAAGCCCCTACCAATTCACATCATATCATAAAGCCCCTACCAATTCACATCCTATCATAAAGCCCCTACCAATTCACATCATATCATAAAGCCCCTACCAATTCACATCCTATCATAAAGCCCCTACCAATTCACATCCTATCATAAAGCCCCTACCAATTCCACATCATATCATAAAGCCCCTACCAATTCACATCCTATCATAAAGCCCCTACCAATTCCACATCATATCATAAAGCCCCTACCAATTCCACATCATATCATAAAGCCCCTACTAATTCACATCATAAAGCCCCTACCAATTCACATCATAAAGCACCTACCAATTCACATCATATCATAAAGCCCCTACCAATTCCAGATCATATCATAAAGCCCCTACCAATTCACATGCGCACGCGCACACACACATTTTTGTGCTGGAGCCAAATAGCCGTTGTTTCAAGAAATAAAGGATAAGGATCCAATAAAAGAGAGCTAGGCAGATATCCAAAATGTAAAACACATAACACCATTAGGTTAATGACATCATGAGGGATGGTGTGTGTGTGTGTGTGTGTGTGTGTGTGTGGAGAACAGAAAATAAATAAGCTACTAAATAGCAGAGACGGAGAGAGAGAGGGAAAGAGAGAGAGAGAGAGAGAGAGAGAGGGAGGGAAAGAGAGAGGGAAAGAGAGAGAGAGAGAGAGAGAGGTGGTGGTGGCGGGTTGATGTTTTCATGCTTCTGGTAAAAGAACAGATAGGAGAGAAATGCTCTAAACATGGCCATCAGAACATCAATGCTGTTGTCTCCTTTTCTTTGTCACATTTAGGTGCATTTTGCTTTGAACTTATCCTGTCTCGTGTGTGTGTGTGTGTGTGTGTGTGTGTGTGTGTGTGTGTGTGTGTGTGTGTGTGTGTGTGTGTGTGGTGTCTCCAGCACCCTATGTAGGCAGCTAGCACTACAAAGTGCAGCCTGAAGGATGCCTGCTGACACAGTGTTTTGCTGCCTGATGCTACCTAAGCCTGATTATATTAACTACAGCCCCAAAAAGCCCAAATACAATACATACTAGATGACATAGGCTACTGCACATTACGCACGACAGAGAAACACAAAAACTCAGATGTAGCTAGCTATATGCTCTCTTGGGTAAATAAATGAAACTAGCTCCAGTAGGCTCATCTTTTTGAGTGTGAACTGTATTACTGTACTGTATAATACTGTATTACTGTACTGTATAATACTGTATTACTGTATAATACTGTATTACTGTACTGTGTAATACTGTATTACTGTACTGTATAATACTGTATTACTGTACTGTATAATACTGTATTACTGTACTGTATAATACTGTATTACTGTATAATACTGTTACTGTATATTACTGTATTACTGTATAATACTGTATTACTGTACTGTATAATACTGTATTAATGTACTGTACAATACTGTATTACTGTACTGTATAATACTGTATTACTGTATAATACTGTATTACTGTATAATACTGTATTACGGTACTGTATAATACTGTATTACTGTACTGTATAATACTGTATTACTGTACTGTATAATACTGTATTACTGTACTGTATAATACTGTATTACTGTGCAATACTGTATTACTGTACTGTATAATGCTGTATTACTGTATAATACTGTATTACTGTCCTGTATAATACTGTATTACTGTATAATACTGTATTACTGTATAATACTGTATTACTGTATAATACTGTATTACTGTACTGTATAATACTGTATTACTGTACTGTATAATACTGTATTACTGTACTGTATAATACTGTATTACTGTGCAATACTGTATTACTGTACTGTATAATACTGTATTACTGTACAATACTGTATTACTGTACTGTATAATACTGTATTACTGTATAATACTGTATTACTGTATAATACTGTATTACTGTATTACTGTACTGTATAATACTGTATTACTGTACTGTATAATACTGTATTACTGTACTGTATAATACTGTATTACTGTATAATACTGTATTACTGTATAATACTGTATTACTGTATTACTATACTGTATAATACTGTATTACTGTATAATACTGTATTACTGTACTGTATAATACTGTATTACTGTACTGTATAATACTGTATTACTGTATAATACTGTATTACTGTATAATACTGTTACTGTATATTACTGTATTACTGTATTACTGTACGGTATAATACTGTATTACTGTATAATACTGTTACTGTATAATACTGTATTACTGTATAATACTGTATTACTGTACTGTATAATACTGTATTACTGTACTGTATAATACTGTATTACTGTATAATACTGTTACTGTATATTACTGTATTATTGTATAATACTGTATTACTGTATTACTATACTGTATAATACTGTATTACTGTATAATACTGTATTACTGTACTGTATAATACTGTATTACTGTACTGTATAATACTGTATTACTGTACTGTATAATACTGTATTACTGTACTGTATAATACTGTATTACTGTATAATACTGTTACTGTATATTACTGTATTACTGTATAATACTGTATTACTGTACGGTATAATACTGTATTACTGTATAATACTGTTACTGTATAATACTGTATTACTGTATAATACTGTATTACTGTACTGTATAATACTGTATTACTGTACTGTATAATACTGTATTACTGTACTGTATAATACTGTATTACTGTATAATACTGTTACTGTATATTACTGTATTACTGTATAATACTGTATTACTGTACTGTATAATACTGTATTACTGTATAATACTGTTACTGTATAATACTGTATTACTGTATAATACTGTATTACTGTACTGTATAATACTGTATTACTGTACTGTATAATACTGTATTACTGTATAATACTGTATTACTGTATATTACTGTATTACTGTACTGTATATTACTGTATTACTATACTGTATAATACTGTATTACTGTACTGTATAATACTGTATTATACGGACTGGAATTACACACCTCGTTTAAACCTTTGTCACGCCCTGACCATAGTTTGCTTTGTATGTTTGTATGTTTTGTTTGGTCAGGGTGTGATATGAGTGGGCATTCTATGTTGTGTGTCTAGTTTGTCTGTTTCTGTGTTTGGCCTGATATGGTTCTCAGAGGCAGGTGTTAGTCATTGTCTCTGATTGGGAACCATATTTAGGTAGCCTGTTTGGTGTTGGGTTTTGTGGGTGATTGTTCCTGTCTCTGTGTTTGTACCAGATAGGGCTGTTTTTTTTCTCACGTTTCTTGGTTTTGTTAGTCTATTCATGTGTAGTTTCTTTATTAAAGAGCCATTAATAATAACCACGCTGCGTTTTGGTCCACCTCTCCTTCGACACAAGAAAACCGTTACAACCATGATAAATCAGAAGAGAACATGTGGTTCTGGTGCATCACGTGTAGACTAGAAAGTTCCATGTATAGGCTGGCGAATTACATTTTAATATTGAAATATAATCGGGCCTATTTGTGTATAATTAGTAGGCTGATATATACCTTTCATAAAATGTCCTGCGAGACACAGAGGGAGCGAGAGAGAGAGAGACAGAGAGAGAGAGAGAGAGACAGAGAGACAGAGAGAGAGAGACATAGAGAGACAGAGAGAGACAGAGAGAGACAGAGAGAGAGACAGCGAGAGAGACAGAGACACAGAGAGAGAGAGAGATTTAAAGCAACAATATTTGAGTGACAGGCTGTTTTAAAACTCTGCAGCTGCAATTAAAAAATATATCATCTTTACATTTAAAAAACAAGGTGACCCCTGAAAGCCATATGGAGATGGTAAATGACACACACATTCCATCTTTATATTACTGTAGGTGTAGGCCTACCTGTCACAGGAAAAACAGTTACCATGATGAGATCATTAATCTACATGCATTGTGAAGTGTTGCTCCATACCGAGATGGGCTGTCTGTCCCCACCCTGAGATGGGCTGTCTGTCCCCACCCTGAGATGGGCTGTCTGTCACCACCCTGAGATGGGCTGTCTGTCCCCACCCTGAGATGGGCTGTCTGTCCCCACCCTGAGATGGGCTGTCAGTCACCACCCTGAGATGGGCTGTCAGTCACCACCCTGAGATTGGCTGTCAGTCCCCACCCTGAGATGGGCTGTCAGTCCCCACCCTGAGATGGGCTGTCTGTCCCCACCCTGAGATGGGCTGTCTGTCCCCACCCTGAGATGGGCTGTATGTCCCCACCCTGAGATGGGCTGTCTGTCACCACCCTGAGATGGGCTGTCTGTCCCCACCCTGAGATGGGCTGTCTGTCCCAACATTGAGATGGGCTGTCTGTCCCCACCCTGAGATGGGCTGTCTGTCCCAACATTGAGATGGGCTGTCTGTCCCCACCCTGAGATGGGCTGTCCCCACCCTGAGATGGGCTGTCTGTCCCCACCCTGAGATGGGCTGTCAGTCCCCACCCTGAGATGGGCTGTCAGTCCCCACCCTGAGATGGGCTGTCTGTACCAACATTGAGATGGGCTGTCAGTCCCCACCCTGAGATGGGCTGTCTGTCCCCACCCTGAGATGGGCTGTCCCCACCCTGAGATGGGCTGTCTGTCCCAACCCTGAGATGGGCTGTCAGTCCCCACCCTGAGATGGGCTGTCAGTCCCAACCCTGAGATGGGCTGTCTGTCCCCAACCTGAGATGGGCTGTCAGTCCCAACCCTGAGATGGGCTGTCTGTACCAACATTGAGATGGGCTGTCTGTACCAACATTGAGATGGGCTGTCTGTCCCATTCCTGAGATGGGCTGTCTGTCCCCACCCTGAGATGGGCTGTCTGTCACCACCCTGAGATGGGCTGTCTGTACCAACATTGAGATGGGCTGTCCCCACCCTGAGATGGGCTGTCTGTCCCAACCCTGAGATGGGCTGTCTGTCCCCATCCTGAGATGGGCTGTCTGTCCCCACCCTGAGATGGGCTGTCTGTCCCCACCCTGAGATGGGCTGGCTGTCCCCACCCTGAGATGGGCTGTCCCCACCCTGAGATGGGCTGTCTGTCCCAACCCTGAGATGGGCTGTCTGTCACCACCCTGAGATGGGCTGTCTGTACCAACATTGAGATGGGCTGTCTGTCCCATTCCTGAGATGGGCTGTCTGTTCCAACCCTGAGATGGGCTGTCTGTCCCATTCCTGAGATGGGCTGTCTGTCCCCACCCTGAGATGGGCTGTCTGTCCCCACCCTGAGATGGGCTGTCTGTCCCCACCCTGAGATGGGCTGTCTGTTCCAACCCTGAGATGGGCTGTCTGTCCCCACCCTGAGATGGGCTGTCTGTCCCCACCCTGAGATGGGCTGTCTGTCCCCACCCTGAGATGGGCTGTCTGTCCCATTCCTGAGATGGGCTGTCTGTCCCATTCCTGAGATGGGCTGTCCCAACCCTGAGATGGGCTGTCTGTCCGAACCCTGAGCGTTGATTCATCATGCAGAGGCCGCAGAGAAGCCAGATTTAGACATTTCATGCTGTTTAAATAAATATTTAATTATAATTTCCCGTTTTCTCATAGCTATTTATCCCGGGAAAGGGAAGTGGTTTTGGATGGTAAATCCTGGTAAATCTCAGTAACCGGGTTCCTACCGTTTAACCTGTGTGTGTGTGTGTGTGTGTGTGTGTGTGTGTGTGTGTGTGTGTGTGTGTGTGTGTGTGTGTGTGTGTGTGTGTGTGTGTGTGTGTGTGTGTGTGTGTTAAATCGTGATTCAAACAGCATGTAGTGATTATGAAGATACACCACTGCTGACACACAGAGTTCTGAGTCACTCAGGAGGGGAATTATTATTTCTGTAGTTTTGATGAAAAAGGAGGCAATAAGGACAGGATACTGAACATTCCCTACAGATGTAGGATCTTAATTTGACCTGTAATGTTGCATCAAAATAATCCTGCAGCAACAGGATTTGAACGTTTAGTCCATAAGGTTGATTGATTGGTTGTTAGGCTATTAGCTGGTCAAAATGAGGTGACATGAAAAGTGCAACACTGTTTATATAACCGTGTATTAGTGTGGGTTTTCAGTGAATTTATGTAAATCACGAAACTCATCTCCATTTCCTGTGACCCAAGGAAAATTCTCAGCAACGAGAGAGTGATCAAATCTGTACTGTTTATAGTGTGCACTTTTGACAGTGGCCCATAGTGCTCTAGTCAAAATTAGTCCACTTTGGACAAATACACATCCTTCCACACAACATAATGTACAGTGATGGCTCCCATACACTAGCTCCTTGTACCTATATACTAGCTCCTTGTACCTATATACTAGCTCCTTGTACCTATACACTAGCTCCTTGTGCCCATATACTAGCTCCTTGTACCCATATACTAGCTCCTTGTACCTATATACTAGCTCCTTGTACCTATATACTAGTTCCTTGTACCTATATACAAGCTCATTGTACCTATATACTAGCTCCTTGTACCTATATACTAGCTCCTTGTACCTATATACTAGCTCCTTGTACCTATACATTAGCTCCTTGTACCTATATACTAGCTCCTTGTGCCCATATACTAGCTCCTTGTACCCATATACTAGCTCCTTGTACCTATATACTAGCTCCTTGTACCTATATACTAGTTCCTTGTACCTATATACAAGCTCATTGTACCTATACACTAGCTCCTTGTGCCCATATACTAGCTCCTTGTACCCATATACTAGCTCCTTGTACCTACTGTATATACTAGCTCCTTGTACCCATATACTTGCTCCTTGTACCTACTGTATATACTAGCTCCTTGTACCCATATACTTGCTCCTTGTACCTATATACTAGCTCCTTGTACCTATATACTAGCTCCTTGTACCTATATACTAGTTCCTTGTACCTATATACAAGCTCATTGTACCTATATACTAGCTCCTTGTACCTATATACTAGCTCCTTGTACCTATATACTAGCTCCTTGTACCTATACACTAGCTCCTTGTGCCCATATACTAGCTCCTTGTACCCATATACTAGCTCCTTGTACCTACTGTATATACTAGCTCCTTGTACCCATATACTTGCTCCTTGTACCTATACACTAGCTCCTTGTGCCCATATACTAGCTCCTTGTACCTATATACTAGCTCCTTGTACCTATATACTAGCTCCTTGTACCCATATACAAGCTCCTTGTACCCATATACTAGCTCCTTGTACCTACTGTATATACTAGCTCCTTGTACACATATACTAGCTCCTTGTACCCATATACTAGCTCCTTGTACCTATATACTAGCTCCTTGTACCCATATACTAGCTCCTTGTACCCATATACTAGCTCCTTGTACCCATATACTAGCTCCTTGTACCTATATACTAGCTCCTTGTACCCATATACTAGCTCCTTGTACCTACTGTATATACTAGCCCCTTGTACCGATATACTAGCTCCTTGTACCTATATACTAGCTCCTTGTACCTATATACTAGCTCCTTGTACCTACTGTATATACTAGCTCCTTGTACCTACTGTATACACTAGCTCCTTGTACCTATACACTAGCTCCTTGTACCCATACACTGGCTCCTTGTACCTATACACTAGCTCCTAGTACCCATATACTAGCTCCTTGTACCTATACACTAGCTCCTTGTACCTATACACTAGCTCCTTGTACCTATACACTAGCTCCTTGTACCCATACACTAGCTACTTGTACCTATATAGTAGCTCCTTGTACCTATATACTAGCTCCTTGTACACATACACTAGCTCCTTGTACCCATATACTAGCTCCTTGTACCTATATACTAGCTCCTTGTACCCATATACTAGCTCACTGTACCCATATACTAGCTCCTTGTACCCATATACTAGCTCCTTGTACCTACTGTATATACTAGCTCCTTGTACCGATATACTAGCTCCTTGTACCTATATACTAGCTCCTTGTACCTACTGTATATACTAGCTCCTTGTACCTACTGTATATACTAGCTCCTTGTACCTACTGTATATACTAGCTCATTGTACCCATATACTAGCTCCTTGTACCTATATACTAGCTCCTTGTACCTACTGTAGATACTAGCTCCTTGTACCTATATACTCGCTCCTTGTACCTATATACAAGCTCTTATACCTGTATACTAGCTCCTTGTACCTATATACTAGCTCATTGTACATATATACTAGCTCCTTGTACCTATATACTAGCACCTTGTACCTATATACTAGCTCCTTGTACCTACTGTATATACTAGCTCCTTGTACATATATACTAGCTCATTGTACCTACTGTCTATACTAGCTCCTTGTACCTGCTGTATATACCAGCTCCTTGTACCCATACACTAGCTCCTTGTACCTATATACCAGCTCCTTGTACCCATATACTAGCTCGTTGTACCCATATACTAGCTCCTTGTACCTACTGTATATACTAGCTCCTTGTACCGATATACTAGCTCCTTGTACCTATATACTAGCTCCTTGTACCTATATACTAGCTCCTTGTACCTACTGTATATACTAGCTCCTTGTACCTACTGTATATACTAGCTCCTTGTACCTACTGTATATACTAGCTCCTTGTACCCATATACTAGCTCCTTGTACCTACTGTATATACTAGCTCATTGTACCCATATACTAGCTCCTTGTACCTATATACTAGCTCCTTGTACCTACTGTAGATACTAGCTCATTGTACCTATATACTCGCTCCTTGTACCTATATACAAGCTCTTATACCTGTATACTAGCTCCTTGTACCTATATACTAGCTCATTGTACATATATACTAGCTCCTTGTACCTATATACTAGCACCTTGTACCTATATACTAGCTCCTTGTACCTACTGTATATACTAGCTCCTTGTACATATATACTAGCTCATTGTACCTACTGTCTATACTAGCTCCTTGTACCTACTGTATGTACCAGCTCCTTGTACCCATACACTAGCTCCTTGTACCTACTGTATATACTAGCTCCTTGTACCTATATACGACCTCCTTGTACCCATATACTAGCTTATTGTACGTACTGTATATACTAGCTCCTTGTACCTATATACTAGCTCCTTGTACCTATATACTAGCTCCTTGTACCTATACACTAGCTCCTTGTACCTATACACTAGCTCCTTGTACCCATACACTAGCTCCTTGTACCTACTGTATATACTAGCTCCTTGTACACATATACTAGCTCCTTGTACCCATATACTAGCTCCTTGTACCTATATACTAGCTCCTTGTACCCATATACTAGCTCCTTGTACCCATATACTAGCTCCTTGTACCTACTGTATATACTAGCTCCTTGTACCCATATACTAGCTCCTTGTACCTACTGTATATACTAGCTCATTGTACCCATATACTAGCTCCTTGTACCTATATACTAGCTCCTTGAACCTACTGTAGATACTAGCTCCTTGTACCTATATACTCGCTCCTTGTACCTATATACAAGCTCTTATACCTGTTTACCAGGTCCTTGTACCTATATACTAGCCCATTGTACATATATACTAGCTCCTTGTACCTATATACTAGCACCTTGTACCTATATACTAGCTCCTTGTACCTACTGTATATACTAGCTCCTTGTACATATATACTAGCTCATTGTACCTACTGTCTATACTAGCTCCTTGTACCTACTGTATATACCAGCTCCTTGTACCCATACACTAGCTCCTTGTACCTATATACCAGCTCCTTGTACCCATATACCAGCTCGTTAAACCCATATACTAGCTCCTTGTACCCATATACTAGCTCCTTGTACCGATATAATAGCTCCTTGTACTTATATACTAGCTCCTTGTACCTATATACTAGCTCCTTGTACCTACTGTATATACTAGCTCATTGTACCTACTGTATATACTAGCTCATTGTACCCATATACTAGCTCCTTGTACCTATATACTAGCTCCTTGTACCTACTGTAGATACTAGCTCCTTGTACCTATATACTCGCTCCTTGTACCTATATACAAGCTCTTATAGCTGTATACTAGCTCCTTGTACCTATATACTAGCTCATTGTACATATATACTAGCTCCTTGTACCTATATACTAGCACCTTGTACCTATATACTAGCTCCTTGTACCTACTGTATATACTTGCTCCTTGTACATATATACTAGCTCATTGTACCTACTGTCTATACTAGCTCCTTGTACCTACTGTATATACCAGCTCCTTGTACCCATACACTAGCTCCTTGTACCTACTGTATATACTAGCTCCTTGTACCTATATACGACCTCCTTGTACCCATATACTAGCTCATTGTACGTACTGTATATACTAGCTCCTTGTACCTATATACTAGCTCCTTGTATATATATACTTGCTCCTTGTACCCATATACTAACTCTTTGCACCTATATACTAACTCCTTGTACCTATATACTAGCTCCTTGTATCTATATACTAGGTCATTGTACCTACTGTATATACTAGCTCCTTGTACCTATATACTAGCTCCTTGTATCTATATACTAGCTCATTGTACCTACTGTATATACTAGCTCCTTGTACCTATATACTAGCTCCTTGTACCTATATACTAGCTCCTTGTACCTATATACTAGCTCCTTGTACCCATATACTAACTCTTTGTACCTATATACTAGCTCCTTGTACCTATATACTAGCTCTGTGTGCCTATATACTAGCTCCTTATCTCTATATACTAGCTCATTGTACCTACTGTATATACTAGCTCCTTGTACCTATATACTAGCTCCATGTACCTATATACTAGCTCATTGTACTTACTGTAAATACTCGCTCCTTGTACCTATATACAAGCTCCTTATACCTGTATACTAGCTCCTTGTACCTATATACTAGCTCATTGTATATATTTACTAGCTCCTTGTACCTATATACCAGCGCCTTGTACCTATATACTAGCTCCTTGTACCTACTGTATATACTAGCTCCTTTTACCCATATACTAGCTCCTTGTACCTAGCTCCTTGTACCTACTGTATATACTAGCTCCTTGTACCTATATACGACCTCCTTGTACCCATATACTAGCTCATTGTACGTACTGTATATACTAGCTCCTTGTACCTATATACTAGCTCATTGTACCTATATACTAGCTCATTGTACCTATATACTTGCTCCTTGTACCCATATACTAACTCTTTGCACCTATATACTAACTCCTTGTACCTATATACTAGCTCCGTGTACCTATATACTAGCTCCTTGTATCTATATACTAGCTCATTGTACCTACTGTATATACTAGCTCCTTGTACCTATATACTAGCTCCTTGTACCTATATACTAGCTCATTGTACATATTTACTAGCTCATTGTACCTATATACCAGCGCCTTGTACCTATATACTAGCTCCTTGTAC
This sequence comes from Oncorhynchus masou masou, assembly GCF_036934945.1. Classification (NCBI taxonomy): domain Eukaryota; kingdom Metazoa; phylum Chordata; class Actinopteri; order Salmoniformes; family Salmonidae; genus Oncorhynchus; species Oncorhynchus masou. Next base: position 84,095,691 of record NC_088243.1, read on the forward strand.
CTACTGTATATACTAGCTCCTTGTACATATATACTAGCTCATTGTACCTACTGTATATACTAGCTCCTTGTACCTATATACTAGCTCCTTGTACCTATATACTAGCTCCTTGTACCTCCTGTATATACTAGCTCCTTGTACCTACTGTATATACTAGCTCCTTTTACATATATACTAGCTCATTGTACCTACTGTATATACTAGCTCCTTGTACCTATATACTAGCTCCTTGTACCTATTGTATATACAAGCTCCTTGTACCCATATACTAGCTCCTTGTACCTACTGTATATACTAGCTCCTTGTACCTATATACGACCTCCTTGTACCCATAAACTAGCTCATTGTACGTACTGTATATACTAGCTCCTTGTACCTATATACTAGCTCATTGTACCTATATACTAGCTCCTTGTACCTATATACTTGCTCCTTGTACCCATATACTAACTCTTTGCACCTATATACTAACTCCTTGTACCTATATACTAGCTCCGTGTACCTATATACTAGCTCCTTGTATCTATATACTAGCTCATTGTACCTACTGTATATACTAGCTCCTTGTACCTATATACTAGTTCATTGTACTTACTGTAAATACTCGCTTCTTGTACCTATATACAAGCTCCTTATACCTGTATACTAGCTCCTTGTACCTATATACTAGCTCATTGTACATATTTACTAGCTCCTTGTACCTATATACCAGCGCCTTGTACCTATATACTAGCTCCTTGTACCTATATACTAGCTCCTTGTACCTACTGTATATACTAGCTCCTTGTACATATATACTAGCTCATTGTACCTACTGTATATACTAGCTCCTTGTACCTATATACTAGCTCCTTGTACCTATTGTATATACAAGCTCCTTGTACCCATATACTAGCTCCTTGTACCTACTGTATATACTAGCTCCTTGTACCTATATACTAGCTCCTTGTATCTATATACTAGCTCATTGTACCTACTGTATATACTAGCTCCTTGTACCTATATACTAGCTCCTTGTACCTATATACTAGCTCCTTGTACCCATATACTAGCTCCTTGTACCTACTGTATATACTAGCTCCTTGTACCCATATACTAGCTCCTTGTACCTACTGTATATACTAGCTCATTGTACCCATATACTAGCTCCTTGTACCTATATACTAGCTCCTTGTACCCATATACTAGCTCCTTGTACCCATATACTAGCTCCTTGTACCTACTGTATATACTAGCTCCTTGTACCCATATACTAGCTCCTTGTACCTACTGTATATACTAGCTCATTGTACCCATATACTAGCTCCTTGTACCTATATACTAGCTCCTTGAACCTACTGTAGATACTAGCTCCTTGTACCTATATACTCGCTCCTTGTACATATATACTAGCTCCTTGTACCTATATACTAGCTCCGTGTGCCTATATACTAGCTCCTTATCTCTATATACTAGCTCATTGTACCTACTGTATATACTAGCTCCTTGTACCTATATACTAGCTCCATGTACCTATATACTAGCTCATTGTACTTACTGTAAATACTCGCTCCTTGTACCTATATACAAGCTCCTTATACCTGTATACTAGCTCCGTGTACCTATATACTAGCTCATTGTATATATTTACTAGCTCCTTGTACCTATATACCAGCGCCTTGTACCTATATACTAGCTCCTTGTACCTACTGTATATACTAGCTCCTTTTACCCATATACTAGCTCCTTGTACCTACTGTATATACTAGCTCCTTGTACCTATATACGACCTCCTTGTACCCATATACTAGCTCATTGTACGTACTGTATATACTAGCTCCTTGTACCTATATACTAGCTCATTGTACCTATATACTAGCTCATTGTACCTATATACTTGCTCCTTGTACCCATATACTAACTCTTTGCACCTATATACTAACTCCTTGTACCTATATACTAGCTCCGTGTACCTATATACTAGCTCCTTGTATCTATATACTAGCTCATTGTACCTACTGTATATACTAGCTCCTTGTACCTATATACTAGCTCCTTGTACCTATATACTAGCTCATTGTACATATTTACTAGCTCATTGTACCTATATATCAGCGCCTTGTACCTATATACTAGCTCCTTGTACCTACTGTATATACTAGCTCCTTGTACATATATACTAGCTCATTGTACCTACTGTATATACTAGCTCCTTGTACCTATATACTAGCTCCTTGTACCTATATACTAGCTCCTTGTACCTCCTGTATATACTAGCTCCTTGTACCTACTGTATATACTAGCTCCTTTTACATATATACTAGCTCATTGTACCTACTGTATATACTAGCTCCTTGTACCTATATACTAGCTCCTTGTACCTATTGTATATACAAGCTCCTTGTACCCATATACTAGCTCCTTGTACCTACTGTATATACTAGCTCCTTGTACCTATATACGACCTCCTTGTACCCATAAACTAGCTCATTGTACGTACTGTATATACTAGCTCCTTGTACCTATATACTAGCTCATTGTACCTATATACTAGCTCCTTGTACCTATATACTTGCTCCTTGTACCCATATACTAACTCTTTGCACCTATATACTAACTCCTTGTACCTATATACTAGCTCCGTGTACCTATATACTAGCTCCTTGTATCTATATACTAGCTCATTGTACCTACTGTATATACTAGCTCCTTGTACCTATATACTAGCTCCTTGTACCTATATACTAGCTCATTGTACTTACTGTAAATACTCGCTTCTTGTACCTATATACAAGCTCCTTATACCTGTATACTAGCTCCTTGTACCTATATACTAGCTCATTGTACATATTTACTAGCTCCTTGTACCTATATACCAGCGCCTTGTACCTATATACTAGCTCCTTGTACCTATATACTAGCTCCTTGTACCTACTGTATATACTAGCTCCTTGTACCTATATACTAGCTCCTTGTACCTATTGTATATACAAGCTCCTTGTACCCATATACTAGCTCCTTGTACCTACTGTATATACTAGCTCCTTGTACCTATATACTAGCTCCTTGTATCTATATACTAGCTCATTGTACCTACTGTATATACTAGCTCCTTGTACCTATATACTAGCTCCTTGTACCTATATACTAGCTCCTTGTACCCATATACTAACTCTTTGTACCCATATACTAGCTCCAATTTGTAAGTCGCTCTAGATAAGAGCGTCTGCTAAATGACTTAAATGTAAATGTAAATTTACTAGCTCCTTGTACCTATATACCAGCGCCTTGTACCTATATACTAGCTCCTTGTACATATATACTAGCTCATTGTACCTACTGTATATACTAGCTCCTTGTACCTATATACTAGCTCCTTGTACCTATATACGAGCTCCTTGTACCTATATACTAGCTCCTTGTACCTACTGTATATACTAGCTCCTTGTACATATATACTAGCTCATTGTACCTACTGTATATACTAGCTCCTTGTACCTACTGTATATACCAGCTCCTTGTACCCATATACTAGCTCCTTGTACCTACTGTATATACTAGCTCCTTGTACCCATATACTAGCTCCTTGTACCTACTGTATATACTAGCTCCTTGTACCTACTGTATATACTAGCTCCTTGTACCTATATACTAGCTTCTTGTACCTATACACTAGCTCCTTGTACCTATACACTAGCTCCTTGTACCTATATACTAGCTCCTTGTACCTATATATTAGCTCCTTGTACCTATATACTAGCTCATTGTACCTATATACTAGCTCCTTGTACCTATATATTAGCTCATTGTACCTATATACTTGCTCCTTGTACCCATATACTAACTCTTTGTACCTATATACTAGCTCCTTGTACCTATATACTAGCTCCTTGTACCTATATACTAGCTCCTTGTACCTATATACTAGCTCCTTGTACCTATATACTAGCTCCTTGTACCCATATACTAGCTCCTTGTACCCATATACTAGCTCCTTGTACCCATATACTAGCTCATTGTACCTACTGTATATACCAGCTCCTTGTACCTATATACTAGCTCTGTGTACCTATATACTAGTTCCTTGTACCCATATACTAGCTCATTGTACCTATATACTAGTTCCTTGTACCTATATGCTAGCTCCTTGTACCCATATACTAGCTCCTTGTACCTATATACTAGCTCCTTGTACCCATATACTAGCTCATTGTACCTACTGTATATACCAGCTCCTTGTACCTATATACTAGCTCCTTGTACCTATATACTAGCTCATTGTAGCTATATACAAGCTCACTGTACCTATATACGAGCTCCTTGTAACTATATACCAGCTCCTTGTACCCATATACTAGCTCCTTGCACCTATACACTAGCTCCGTGTACCTATATACTAGCTCCTTGTACCTACTGTACATACTAGCTCCTTGTACCTATATACTCGCTCATTGTACCTACTGTATATATTAGCTCCTTGTACCTATATACTAGCTCCTTGTAACTATATACTAGCTCATTTTACCTACTGTATATACTAGCTCCTTGTACCTATATACCAGCTCCTTGTACCCATATACTAGCTCCTTGCACCTATACACTAGCTCCGTGTACCTATATACTAGCTCCTTGTACCTACTGTACATACTAGCTCCTTGTACCTATATACTCGCTCATTGTACCTACTGTATATATTAGCTCCTTGTACCTATATACTAGCTCCTTGTAACTATATACTAGCTCATTTTACCTACTGTATATACTAGCTCCTTGTACCTATATACTAGCTCCCTGTACCTATATACAAGCTCATTGTACCTATATACAAGCTCCTTGTACCTATATACTGTCAGGACCCGGTTTCGAACCTGGGTCTCCGGAGTGAGAAACAGTCACTTAACCAACTGAGCCACGAATAGACAGCAGAACCCAGAAGATGAGGCAGACACAGCAGTACTTAAGACGGTGAATTTAATAAAGAAAAAATCCAAAAATACAAAAATGGCAAATCCAAAAAGGTGGTAGGAAAAACACAAAAGAACTCAAAAGAAACTCACCAAAAAAAAAAAAAAAAAAAAAAAAAAAAAAACAGAATACCACAAGAACGTCACCCGGAATCGACAAGAGCACACAGAACACTAGGGCAGGGTGCTAACATACAAACACAGAGCACAGAACTGAGGGAAACAAAGGGTTTAAATACAATCAGGGGAAAACGAGACACAGGTGCAAACAATAATGGGGATCAAGGGAAAAACACAGGGACAAAAAGCACAATGGGGACATCTACTGACAAAAACCCGGAACAACCCTGGCCAAATCCTGACATATACTAGCTCCTTGTACCCATATACTAGCTCCTTGTACCCATATACTAGCTCCTTGTACCTATATACTAGCTCCTTGTACCTATATACTAGCTCCTTGTACCTATATACTAGCTCCTTGTACCTACTGTATAAACTAGCTCCTTGTACCCATATACTAGCTCCTTGTACCTATACACTAGCTCCGTGTACCTATATACTAGCTCCTTGTACCCATATACTAGCTCTTTGTACCCATATACTTGTTCCTTGTACCTATATACTAGCTCCTTTTACCTATATACTTGCTCCTTGAACCTATATACGAGCTCCTTGTACCTATATACTAGCTCCTTGTACCCATATACTACCTCCTTGTAGCTATATACTAGCTCATTATACCTATATACAAGTTACTTGTACCTACTGTATATACTAGCTCTTTGTACCTATATACTAGCTCCTTGTACCTACTGTATATACTAGCTCCTTGTACCCATATACTAGCTCCTTGTACCCATATACTAACTCCTTGTACTTACTGTATATACTAGCTCATTATACCTATATACAAGTTACTTGTACCTACTGTATATACTAGCTCTTTGTACCTATATACTAGCTCCTTGTACCTACTGTATATACTAGCTCCTTGTACCCATATACTAGCTCCTTGTACCCATATACTAACTCCTTGTACTTACTGTATATACTAGCTCCTTGTACCTATATACTTGCTCCTTGTACCTATATACTAGCTCCTTGTACCTATATACTAGCTCATTGTACTTATTGTATATACTAGATCCTTGTACCCATATACTAGCTCCTTGTACCTACTGTATATACTAGCTCCTTGTACCCATATACTTGCTCCTTGTACATATATACTTGCTCCTTGTACATATATACTAGCTCCTTGTACCTATATACTAGCTCATTGTACCTATATACTAGCTCATTGTACCTATATACTAGCTCATTGTACCTATATACTTGCTCCTTGTACCTATATACTTGCTCCTTGTACCTATATACTTGCTCCTTGTACCCATATACTTGCTCCTTGTACCTATATAATAGCTCCTTGTACCCATATACTATCTCCTTGTACCCATATACTAGCTCCTTGTACCTACTGTATATACTAGCTCCTTGTACCCATATACTAGCTGCTTGTACCCATATACTAGCTCCTTGTATCCATAAACTAGCTCCTTGTATTTACTGTATATACAAGCTCCTTGTACCTATATACAAGCTCCTTTTACCTATATACTAGCTCATTGTACCCATATACTAGCTCTTTGTACCCATATACTTGCTCCTTGTACCTATATACTAGCTCCTTGTACCTATATACTAGCTCCTTGTACCTATATACTAGCTCCTTGTACCTATATACTAGCTCATTGTACCAATATACTAGCTCAGTGTACCTACTGTATATACAAGCTCTTTGTACCTATATACTATCTCCTTGTACCTATATACTAGCTCCTTGTACCTATATACTAGCTCCTTGTACCTATATACTAGCTCCTTGTACCTACTGTATATACTTGCTCGTTGTACCTATATACCAGTGTGGTAAAGAGTAAACACTCATGACAGCTTGCAGAGCAAACAAACGCCTCCCGGCTGTCCACTGATGCATTATTACTATACTAGCTGTCCACTGATGCATTATTGTACCTATATACTAGCTGTCCACTGATGCATTATTGTACCTATATACTAGCTGTCCACTAATGCATTATTGTACCTATATACTAGCTGTCCACTGATTCATTATTGTACCTATATACTAGCTGTCCTCTGATGCATTATTGTACCTATATACTAGCTGTCCACTAATGCATTATTGTACCTATATACTAGCTGTCCACTGATGCATTATTGTACCTATATACTAACTGTCCTCTGATGCATTATTGTACCTATATACTAGCTGTCCACTGATGCATCATTTGACCTATATACTAGCTGTCCACTGATTCATTATTGTACCTATATACTAGCTGTCCTCTGATGCATTATTGTACCTATATACTAGCTGTCCACTAATGCATTATTGTACCTATATACTAGCTGTCCTCTGATGCATTATTGTTCCTATATACTAGCTGTCCACTAATGCATTATTGTACCTATATACTAGCTGTCCACTGATGCATTATTGTACCTATATACTAACTGTCCTCTGATGCATTATTGTACCTATATACTAGCTGTCCACTAATGCATTATTGTACCTATATACTAACTGTCCTCTGATGAATTCCACTTAGGAAGACACTTGGTTGTCCTTGTCTTTGCTAAGCTGGTCAGTCAGTAGCTATAACGCCTTAGAGTGTTAAATCCACTTGAACAACAAGACTCACAGAAAAATATCAACTCTGCGCCTACTAAATCAGTACCAGTTGTTTAAACTGACCTACGTATCATCACTACTCTACCAGTACCAGTTGATTAAACTGAGGTACGTATCGTCACTACTCTACCAGTACCAGTTGATTAAAACTGAGGTACGTATCGTCACTACTCTACCAGTACCAGTTGATTAAACTGAGGTACGTATCGTCACTACTCTACCAGTACCAGTTGATTAAACTGAGGTACGTATCGTCACTACTCTACCAGTACCAGTTGATTAAACTGAGGTACGTATCGTCACTACTCTACCAGTACCAGTTGATTAAACTGAGGGACGTATCGTCACTACTCTACCAGTACCAGTTGCTTAAACTGACCTACGTATCATCACTACTCTACCAGTACCAGTTGTTTAAACTGACCTATGTATCATCACTACTCTACCAGTACCAGTTGATTAAACTGACCTACGTATCGTCACTACTCTACCAGTACCAGTTGATTAAACTGACCTACGTAACATCACTACTCTACCAGTACCAGTTGATTAAACTGAGGTACGTATCGTCACTACTCTACCAGTACCAGTTGATTAAACTGAGGGACGGATCGTCACTACTCTACCAGTACCAGTTGCTTAAACTGACCTACGTATCATCACTACTCTACAAGTACCAGTTGTTTAAACTGACCTATGTATCATCACTACTCTACCAGTACCAGTTGATACGTAGGTCAGTTTAATCAACTGGTACTTGTAGAGTAGTGACGATACGTAGGTCAGTTTAATCAACTGGTACTGGTAGAGTAGTGACGATACGTAGGTCAGTTTAATCGTCACTACTCTACCAGTACCAGTTGATTAAACTGACCTACGTAACATCACTACTCTACCAGTACCAGTTGATTAAACTGAGGTACGTATCATCACTACTCTATCAGTACCAGTGTTTTAAACCCTGTCAAGGACAGGTTAAATGAGATAAAATGAATCACTAACCTTTGATGATCTTCATCAAAATGACACTCATAGGACTTCATGTTACACAATACATGTATGTTTTATTCAGTAAAATTCATATTTATATCCAAAATTCTTATTTTACATTGGCTTGTTACGTTCAGTAGTTCCAAAACATGCAGTGATATTGCAGAGAGCCACAAGAATTCACAGAAATACTCATTATAAATGTCGATGAAAATACAATTTTTAGAAATGGAAGTATAGATACACTTCTCCTTAATGCAACCACAGTGTCAGATTTCAAAAAAAAACATTACGGAAAAAGCATAATCAGAGAACGGCGCTCAAAGCCCAAACCAGCCAGAGAAATATCCGCCATGTTGGGTAGTCAACATTATTCATAAACAGCATTATAAATATTCACTTACCTTTGATGATCTTCATCAGAATACACTCCCAGGAATCTCAGTTCCACAACAAATGCTTGTTTTGTTCGATAATGTCGATCATTTATGTCCATTTATGTCCAATAGCTTCTTTTGTTAGGGCGTTTGGTGAACAAATCCAAATGCGCGATCTGGTCCATTCGGACGAAACGTTCAAAAGGTTATATTACAGCTCGAAGAAACTTGTCAAACTAAGTATAGAATCAATCTTTAGGATGTTTTTATCATAAAACTTCAATAATGTTCCATCCGGAGAATTCCATTGTCTGTTGAAAAGCAATGGAACGACAGCTACCTCTCAAGTGAAAGCGTGTGACTGAGAACAAGGCTGTAGGCAGACCACTGACTCAAAGAGCTCCCATCCGGTCCCTCATCACATGAGAAGCCTGAATGGGTGCCAGAGTGTTCCTGTACTGCGGTGGAGAAGAGGACCACAGGGACCATCACTAAAGAGCTCGGGGCCCAGATAGATTACGATCACGACCATCAGCACAACCTAGTGCTACTCCTAGACACTACAGATGGAGCTGATGGAGAGTGAGATCAGTGAAGACCATAATTCCCTGTATGAACCTGAGAGTTCAGAATCACAATCACCACAGTGACTAGATGTAGTATCATTCACTTTGGGGGGAGCGGTATGGTGTTCCGAAAATGGAGAAGGAGCAGGCCAGAATTCAAAGATACACCCATCCATGAAGGGAATCGGAGCTAACTTTTTTTCATTATTTTTTTTTACCCGTTTCAACAGATGTGCTACTTGTCCCAATCCTGCTGTATCAACTCTCTCAACCTATAAATGATCAGCTATGAAAAGCCAACTGACATTTGCTTCTGAGGTGTTGGAACTGTTGCACTCTGTAACCATTGTGCTTATTATTTTGATGTAAAAAGGGCTTTTGTAAAATACACTTGATTGATTGTCTGTTGTGCTGGATGCTGTGTATTCACTAACTGTCTGAGTGATGGGACATTTACGTAGTATCTGTAACATATTATGGTGTGTATTTAATCTGCATCTCAACTTCATAAAGTGCCAATCAGCAGTAGAAACAGTGGCAAAGTGCCTCCCTGCTCCTCTTTTGATAAAAAGCTGAGGGACGGGGCTGGAGAAAGGTAACCACTCTCAAATTCTAGACAGAGATATGGATGTGAAGAATGACTATCCATGATTTCAACAGTGTAATCTTGTTTCTATGGTCTGTTTCCACTACAATGTACCCAGTTCGCTTAGAATAACGGCATCTGCTAAATCGTATATATTATTAAAGTCTACTTTGACTCTGCCAACTTGCTGCCCAGTGTAGTTACCATACCTTTCCAATAGATGGCAGACTAAGCTAGTTGAAGTCATGACTCTAGCGACAGGGACATGGGATTAGTGCGTGTTAAACTTGCTTTGAAGATAAAGCTACTTTCATCTGTTTACGGTTGAACCTGTTGTTATAGTGGAAAAGTTAACTAACACTATTTTTTACATAAGGCGGAGGTAAGTGGCCTATGTCAAACAATTACAGCAGTCTAGATTTACTAAATGAACTGTTTTTATTCAAACTCAAACCCTATGTTCAGAAATGACACACGCAGGGATGAGATGCCTTTATACCTCGTCCAATTCTTGTTTCATCCCATGGGATGAACTGGCGCTAAACACAATCATAAGAAAAGTCTGATACCGAAACTAAATCACAATGTATTTATAACGAACACGCTTCATTATTGGTTAGAATGAGATTTCAACTCTAATCATATTATCAAAAGGTATATCTGTTACCATCACGCCGAACAGCGCAGGTGGTAAACATCGGTATAGGATACTGATTATATATATCGAGCACCTACCCACTACTGATATTAACCTTAAATCATTCATAATCATGCAAAATTTTACAAATTATTTAAAACTGATATAATGGCTGTGGCTGGTTGAATAACCTCTTCTACCAGGAAGTCCTTCATAAGGATTAGTGACACATTCAATACATACATCACCATCCAGACAGACTGACAGGATGTAATACATCACCATCCAGACAGACTGACAGGATGTAATACAGTCACCATCCAGACAGACTGACAGGAACCTCTGACCTGGATGTAATACAGTCACCATCCAGACAGACTGACAGGATGTAATACATCACCATCCATCCAGACAGACTGACAGGATGTAATACATCACCATCCAGACAGACTGACAGGATGTAATACATCACCAACCAGTAAGATTTTGTGGGGTATCGCCACCGTCTCTCTACAACACACACACTCCTACTCTAGCCGATATCTGGCAGCTACGCCGACCCTCTAGCTGAGTTGTTTCAGGCAGTATATCTGTGTTGTTACTGCTACAACAACTAACTCTTTGATCTGGGGGCAACGATCGGCTCAAACATGAACGGTTTTAGTAGGTTTATTGGCTGCCTAACTAATATTATTTAATTATCTGTAATAAACTCATTCTCAGACTCCGAGCTGTTTGGTAAATTTAGCCATTTTTGGGAGTTCCAAAATGTTCTCTCCTGCCCGTGATGCAACAATACCAATATGGCGATTTACAATTACAGTTAGCTAGCTAATATTAGCTAACTTGCGGTGTTGCTGACAAACTAGTTTCTAGCTAGGCCATTGGCAAGCTAAATACATTACCAGACAGTTAACTTTATTAGCTAGTTAGCAGAAACTGAGCTTGGTAACTAACTAGCTACCTGGCTAACTAAACTGTCGGTCAACTATCTAACATTAGCTAAAAAAGCTACCGGCCATTATTAACGTGCCTCACTGCCTTCGTCAGTGCTTTTATTTTGAGAACTCATGACCAAAACTCATATCCACAAAGAGTAGGAGTGCTGATCTTGGATCAGATCCTTACCTTTCCATATAATCGTATTCATATGGATCTAAAAGGCAAACTGATCCTAGATCAGCACGCTGAGAGGCTTTTGTGACTACGGGCCCAGCACTGATACAACTGTGGTATAAACAGCTTCAGGAGCATGAGAACGGCTCAACACACACACTGACTCTCAATTCAACAATATTCTTGTCACATTCAGAGAGAAAGATTTCCGGCACTGATGCGTAGTGACCATCTAAGGACTACTGTGCTCACAGTACCATAGTGTGTGTGTGTGTGTGTGTGTGTGTGTGCGTGTGAGCGCCTGCGTGCGTGCGTTTGCGTTCGTGTGAGGAATATCGTGCCGTAGCTCAGCAGGAGCTGTCTGCTATTTGCAGGCTCAGCCTGACAGGAGTCCCAGGATGCTACGTTAGCTAGCTACCCGAACAGAAAACAAGAGTCTCAGATCTGATCTAGTACAGTACATGCTGCTGGTCATGTTGAAGGAGAATACCATGTCATTCCGCTGTTAGATAAAGAATGTTCTAGTCAGGTCCAACAACAGTTTGACAGCCTTCATGTTGAGAAGAAGACTGAGTCGACCTCCCAAAAATGAACACTTTCCTTTATAGTGCACTACTTTTGATCAGGACCCAGGGCCAACTGTAGTGGTCAACAGTAGTGGTCAACAGTAGTGGTCAACAGTAGTACACTATATAGGGACTCTGGTCATCAGTAGTACACTATATAGGGAATATGGACTCTGGTCAACAGTAGTACACGATATAGGGGCTCTGGTCAACAGTAGTACACTATATAAGGGAAATGTATATGGTCTCTGGTCAACAGTAGAACACTATATAGGGGATATGGACTCTGGTCAACAGTAGTACACTATATAGGGGCTCTGGTCAACAGTAGTACACTATATAGGGAATATGGACTCTGGTCAACAGTAGTACACTATATAGGGAATATGGACTCTGGTCAAGAGTAGAACACTATATAGGGGATATGGACTCTGGTCAACAGTAGTACACTATATAGGGGCTCTGGTCAACAGTAGAACACTATATAGGGGATATAGACTCTGGTCAACAGTAGTATACTATATAGGGGCTCTGGTCTACAGTAGTACACTATATAGAGAGTATGGTGGCATTTGAACCCTGGCCAGTATGTAGGACACTGTGTTCTACTCATACAGAAGAGGTGAGGCAGATTGAACCCCCAGCAGACGACTTCATAAACTCATCAAAGAAACAGTTCCCACAACAAACTGGAAGGGTTGTTGACTACTTCACACTGTTTTCAGTGCAGAGACAGACAGAGGTTGCTTTTCCACACTTTCCTCAACATCATCAAAGGCTCGTATGTTTCTCACACACAGTGTATAGACGCGATACACAAACGCACATTCTCTCTCTCTCTAGCTGCTGTAAGATGTGCATGAAATGGGGCCACAGCGTCTCCCTCAGGAGCCCGTTCCTCTCTCTAAGCTAAGAAAAAGAAGACTGTCTCTGCTCCTGCCTTCGCGGTTGTAATTAGATTCTGATATCAAGCCCTCTTTCTCCCATGCTCCCCTGCTCCTTCAACACGCGTGAAATTACCAACGCCATTATCTCTTATTTATTTACTCATTTGCTTATTGTTTCTGTGGCCCTATCAACAGCGTGAAGGAGAGGGCGCAGGGCGTGTCCGTTCGTTAGGACGCCGTGACAAGGTAACAGCCCAAGCTTCTTTGGCTGGCTAACTGTGATTTGGGGGCATTGCTTCATCTCCCTCACCTCTCAGTCCCACCTCTCCACCACCTCACCTCTCAGTCCCACCTCTCCACCACCTCATCTCTCAGTCCCACCTCTCCACCACCTCATCTCTCAGTCCCATCTCTCCACCACCTCATCTCTCAGTCCCACCTCTCAGTCCCACCTCTCCACTACCTCACCTCTCAGTCCCACCTCTCCACTACCTCACCTCTCAGTCCCACCTCTCCACCACCTCACCTCTCAGTCCCACCTCACCTCTCAGTCCCACCTCTCCACTACCTCACCTCTCAGTCCCACCTCTCCACCACCTCACCTCTCAGTCCCACCTCACCTCTCAGTCCCACCTCTCCACTACCTCACCTCTCAGTCCCACCTCTCCACCACCTCACCTCTCAGTCCCACCTCTCCACCACCTCACCTCTCCACCACCTCACCTCTCCACCACCTCACCTCTCAGTCCCACCTCTCCACCACCTCACCTCTCAGTCCCATCTCTCCACCACCTCACCTCTCCACCACCTCACCTCTCAGACCCACCTCTCAGACCCACTTCTCCACCACCTCACCTCTCCACCACCTCACCTCTCCACTACCTCACCTCTCCACCACCTCACCTCTCCACCACCTCTCCACCACCTCACCTCTCAGACCCACCTCTCAGACCCAACTCTCCACCACCTCACCTCTCAGTCCCACCTCTCCACCACCTCACCTCTCCACCACCCCACCTCTCAGACCCAACTCTCCACCACCTCACCTCTCCACCACCTCACCTCTCCACCACCTCACCTCTCCACCACCTCACCTCTCAGACCCACCTCTCCACCACCTCACCTCTCCACCACCTCACCTCTCCACCACCTCACCTCTCCACCACCTCACCTCTCCACCACCTCACCTCTCCACTGCAGAACTCAGTCCCAGCTCATTTGCCGGTGTGTGTTACTTTGAGGTGGGGGTTGGTGGGGGGGGGTATGGATTTTTTTCCTTCACCCAAGTGAGACGGTATGAGGTCTGTGTGCTAATGAGCTGACACTGCAGAGAGAGCTGAACTGGGGGAGACAGAGGAGAGGAGAGGAGAGGAGAGGAGAGGAGAGGAGAGGAGAGGAGAGGAGAGGAGAGGAGAGGAGAGGAGAGGAGAGGAGAGGAGAGGAGAGGAGAGGAGAGGAGAGGAGGAGACCAGCGGGCCAGGCCAGACACATCGGGATAATGTGGTTCCAATCACTGTAAGATGCTTTGAGTAAACATGTCTGCTGAATGACCGGTAGACATTATGAAAGTATGATAGGGGCGGACAGAACCACAGAGGACCACAGACGTCTGTTGACAAGGTTCTGCAGCAGAACACTACTATGATGTTGAGAGTTGTTCATCGTCTCTGGCCTATCCGGGCTCACCTTTTGACATCATCTAGATACAGAGTCTACTGAGTCTACTGGGAGTGTACTGAATCTACTGTGAGTCTACTGAGAGATTACTGTGAGTCTACAGTGAGTCTACAGTGAGTCTACAGTGAGTCTACTGAGAGTCTACTGTGAGTCTACTGTGAGTCTACTGAGTCTACTGTGAGTGTACTGAGTCTACTCTGAGTCTACTGTGACTCTACTGAGTGTCTACTGAGAGATTACTGTGAGTCTACAGTGAGTCTACTGAGAGTCTACTGAGAGATTACTGTGAGTCTACAGTGAGTCTACTGAGAGTCTACTGAGTGTCTACTGAGAGTCTACTGAGAGTCTACTGAGAGTCTACTGAGAGTCTACTGAGAGATTACTGTGAGTCTACAGTGAGTCTACTGAGAGTCTACTGAGAGTCTACTGAGAGTCTACTGAGAGTCTACTGAGTGTCTACTGAGAGTCTACTGAGAGTCTACTGAGAGTCTACTGAGAGTCTACTGAGAGTCTACTGAGTGTCTACTGTGTGTCTACTGAGTGTCTACTGAGAGTCTACTGAGAGTCTACTGAGAGTCTACTGAGTCTACTGAGAGTCTACTGAGAGTCTACTGAGAGTCTACTGAGAGTCTACTGAGAGTCGACTGAGAGTCGAATGAGAGTCGAATGAGAGTCTACTGTGAGTCTACTGAGAGTCTACTGAGAGTCTACTGAGAGTCGACTGAGAGTCGAATGAGAGTCTACTGTGAGTCTACTGAGAGTCTACTGAGAGTCTACTGAGTGTCTACTGTGAGTCTACTGAGAGTCTACTGAGTCTACTGAGAGTCTACTGAGAGTCTACTGAGAGTCTACTGAGTCTACTGAGAGTCTACTGAGAGTCTACTGAGAGTCTACTGAGTCTACTGAGAGTCTACTGAGAGTCTACTGAGAGTCTACTGAGAGTCTACTGAGAGAAGACTGAGAGTCTACTGAGAGTCTACTGAGAGTCTACTGAGAGTCTACTGAGAGTCTACTGAGTGTCTACTGAGAGTCTACTGAGTCTACTGTGAGTCTACTGTGAGTCTACTGAGAGATTACTGTGAGTCTACTGTGAGTCTACTGAGAGTCTACTGTGAGTCTACTGTGAGTCTACTGAGAGTCTACTGAGAGTCTACTGAGTCTACTGAGAGTCTACTGAGAGTCTACTGAGAGTCTACTGAGAGTCTACTGTGAGTCTACTGTGTGTCTACTGTGTGTCTACTGTGAGTCTACTGAGAGTCTACTGAGAGTCTACTGAGAGTCTACTGAGAGTCTACTGAGAGTCTACTGAGAGTCTACTGTGTGTCTACTGAGAGTCGGGTGTGAATGTACCATATTCACTTTGTCTTGCTTGCCGTTCCTTATTTTTCCTTCCCTTCCCTTCCCTTTCTTCCCTAACATCCCCTTTTATTTACTTTTCCTCTCTTTCCTTCTCTCGTTCCTCCTTCGCTTTCCTTCTCTCGTTCCCTCTCCTCCCATTCTCCCTCCTCTCCCCCTTTCCCTCTCCCCCTTTCCCTTTCCCTCTCCTCCCTTTCCCTCTCCTCCCTTTCCTTCTCTCGTTCCCCCTCCATCTCCTCCCTTACCTCTCCCTCTACTCCCTTTCCCTCTACTCCCTTTCCCTCTACTCCCTTTCCCTCTCCTCCCTTCCCTCCCCTCTTTCCTTCTCTCGTTCTCTCTCCTCCCTTTCCATCTCCTCCTATTCCCTCTCCATCTCCTCCCTTTCCCTCTCCTCTCTTTCCTTCTCCCTTTCCCTCTCCTCCCATTCCCTCTCCTCCCTTCCCTCTCCTCTCTTTCCTCCTCCTCTCCTCCCATTCCCTCTCCTCCCTTACCTCCTCCTCTCCTCGCTCTCCCTCTCCTCCCATTCCCTCTCCTCCCTCTCCCCCTATTCCCTCTCCTCCCTCTCCTCCCTCTCCCTCTCCTCCCATTCCTTCTCCTCCCATTCCCTCATCTCCTCTCCTATCCATCTCCTCTCCTCTCCATTCCCTCTCCTCCCATTCCCTCTCCTCTCCATTCCCTCTCCTCTCCATTCCCTCTCCTCCCATTCCCTCTCCTCTCCATTCCCTCTCCTCTCCATTCCCTCTCCATTCCATTCCCTCTCCTCTCCCTCTCCTCTCCCTCTCCTCTCCCTCTCCTCTCCCTCTCCTCTCCCTCTCCTCTCCATTCCCTCTCCTCTCCTCTCCCTCTCCTCTCCATTCCCTCTCCTCTCCCTCTCCTCTCCCTCTCCTCTCTTACCCTTGTCATCGTTTTCCTTCATTATGCTTTCTTTAAGTTGCCTGTAATCAGATCTAAACGACGCCACAGGGAACACAATATACAGCATCATAAAAGAATGCCATTCACATCGACCCCCGGCAACAACAAACAATTTCCCAGAAGAGAGCAGCGCAGAGAGACATTTGAACACAGTAGAGAGCGGAGCAGAGTGCAGTTTGAACACAGTAGAGAGCAGAGTGCATATTGATCACAGTAGAGCAAAGAGAGCAGAGCAGAGTGCAGTTTGCACACAGTTGAGAGCAGAGCAGAGAGCCATTTAAACACAGTAGAGAGCAGAGCAGAGCAGAGTGCAGTTTAGACACAGTAGAGAGCAGAGCAGAGAGCCGTTTAAACACAGTAGAGAGCAGAGCAGAGAGCCGTTTGAACACAGTAGAGAGCAGAGCCGAGAGAGATTTGAACACAGTAAAGAGCAGAGCAGAGTGCAGTTTAAACACAGTAGAGAGCAGAGCAGAGTGTAGTTTGAACACAGTAGAGAGCAGAGCAGAGAGCCGTTTGAATACAGTAGAGAGCAGAGCAGAGAGCTGTTTGAACACAGTAGAGAGCAGAGCAGAGAGAGATTTGAACACAGTAAAGAGCAGAGCAGAGTGCAGTTTAAACACAGTAGAAAGCAGAGCAGAGTGTAGTTTGAACACAGTAGAGAGCAGAGCAGAGAGCCGTTTGAATACAGTAGAGAGCAGAGCAGAGTGCAGTTTTAACACAGTAGAGAGCAGAGCAGAGCAGAGAGCCGTTAAAACACAGTAGAGAGCAGAGCAGAGAGCCGTTTGAACACAGTAGAGAGCAGAGCAGAGTGCAGTTTGAACACAGTAGAGATCAGAGTGCAGTTTGAACACAGTAGAGAGCAGATCAGAGTGCAGTTTGAACACAGTAGAGAGCAGAGCAGAGTGCAGTTTGAACACAGTAGAGAGCAGTTTAAACACAGTAGAGAGCAGAGCAGAGTGCAGTTTAAACACAGTAGAGAGCAGAGCAGAGTGCAGTTTGAACACGGTAGAGAGCAGAGCAGAGTGCAGTTTAAACACAGTAGAGAGCAGAGCAGAGTGCAGTTTGAACACGGTAGAGAGCAGAGCAGAGTGCAGTTTGAACACAGTAGAGAGCAGAGCAGAGTGCAGTTTGAACACAGTAGAGAGCAGAGCACAGTGCAGTTTGAACACGGTAGAGAGCAGAGCAGAGAGCCGTTTGAATACAGTAGAGAGCAGAGCAGAGTGCAGTTTTAACACAGTAGAGAGCAGAGCAGAGAGCCGTTAAAACATAGTAGAGAGCAGAGCAGAGAGCCGTTTGAACACAGTAGAGAGCAGAGCAGAGTGCAGTTTGAACACAGTAGAGATCAGAGTGCAGTTTGAACACAGTAGAGAGCAGATCAGAGTGCAGTTTGAACACAGTAGAGAGCAGAGCAGAGTGCAGTTTGAACACAGTAGAGAGCAGTTTAAACACAGTAGAGAGCAGAGCAGAGTGCAGTTTAAACACAGTAGAGAGCAGAGCAGAGTGCAGTTTGAACACGGTAGAGAGCAGAGCAGAGTGCAGTTTAAACACAGTAGAGAGCAGAGCAGAGTGCAGTTTGAACACGGTAGAGAGCAGAGCAGAGTGCAGTTTGAACACAGTAGAGAGCAGAGCAGAGTGCAGTTTGAACACAGTAGAGAGCAGAGCACAGTGCAGTTTGAACACGGTAGAGAGCAGAGCAGAGTGCAGTTTGAACACAGTAGAGAGCAGAGCAGAGTGCAGTTTGAACACAGTAGAGAGCAGAGCAGAGTGCAGTTTGAACACAGTAGAGAGCAGAGCACAGTGCAGTTTGAACACAGTAGAGAGCAGAGCAGAGTGCAGTTTGAACACAGTAGAGAGCAGAGCAGAGTGCAGTTTGAACACAGTAGAGAGCAGAGCAGAGTGCAGTTTGAACACAGTAGAGAGCAGAGCAGAGTGCAGTTTGAACACAGTAGAGAGCAGAGCAGAGTGCAGTTTGAACACAGTAGAGAGCAGAGCAGAGTGCAGTTTGAACACGGTAGAGAGCAGAGCAGAGTGCAGTTTGAACACAGTAGAGAGCAGAGCAGAGTGCAGTTTGAACACAGTAGAGAGCAGAGCAGAGTGCAGTTTGAACACAGTAGAGAGCAGAGCAGAGTGCAGTTTGAACACAGTAGAGAGCAGAGCAGAGTGCAGTTTGAATGTATGACTGGATGAATAAGCCATTGGCCACACTGAGAGGAGCTACATGTAACCACAGCATGTAGGGAGAAGTGGAGTCTATTTTGATTGTAAAGCATCTCCGAGATGGAGTGCTGGTCTAGGATCAGGTATTTAGGTCCCTCTGTCCATGTAATCGTATTCATTATGATCTGAATGGCAACTCCAACTCTTTTTAAATATGGAGATGTCCAAATCAGAGCCGATACTCCTACCTAGATTAAAAACACTATTCTGATGTTTTACGTCTGTTTAGGAGCATGCTGAAACCACCCACATGGAGTCCTTGGCAACATGGTTATTGTACATGTTGTTACTGTTTTCTTGTCTTTCCTCTCCAAGGTCATACAGCCTCTCTCTCTCACTGTAAAGATACCGGGCCTTCCCTATCATATATACGTGATCTTCTCCTCGGGATGTTGCCAAGGGAATTTCATTTGTATTCTTGTCCCAAATGGCACCCTATTCCCTTCGTAGTGCACTACTTTAGACCAGAACCCTATTCCCTTTGTAGTGCACTACTTTAGACCAGAACCCTATTCCCTTTGTAGTGCACTACTTTAGACCAGAACCCTATTCCCTTTGTAGTGCACTACTTTAGACCAGAGCCCTATTCCCTTTGTAGTGCACTACTTTAGACTAGATCCCTATTCCCTTTGTAGTGCACTACTTTAGACCAGAGCCCTATTCCTTTTGTAGTGCACTACTTTAGACCAGAACCCTATTCCCTTTGTAGTGCACTACTTTAGACCAGAGCCCTATTCCCTTTGTAGTGCACTACTTTAGACCAGAACCCTATTCCCTTTGTAGTGCACTACTTTAGACTAGATCCCTATTCCCTTATTAGTGCACTACTTTAGACCAGAGCCCTATTCCCTTTGTAGTGCACTACTTTAGACCAGAACCCTATTCCCTTTGTAGTGCACTACTTTAGACCAGAGCCCTATTCCCTTTGTAGTGCACTACTTTAGACCAGAACCCTATTCCCTTTGTAGTGCACTACTTTAGACCAGAACCCTATTCCCTTTGTAGTGCACTACTTTAGACCAGAACCCTATTCCCTTTGTAGTGCACTACTTTAGACCAGAACCCTATTCCCTTTGTAGTGCACTACTTTAGACCAGAGCCCTATTCCCTTTGTAGTGCACTACTTTAGACCAGAACCCTATTCCCTTTGTAGTGCACTACTTTAGACTAGATCCCTATTCCCTTATTAGTGCACTACTTTAGACCAGAGCCCTATTCCCTTTGTAGTGCACTACTTTAGACCAGAACCCTATTCCCTTTGTAGTGCACTACTTTAGACCAGAACCCTATTCCCTTTGTAGTGCACTACTTTAGACCAGAACCCTATTCCCTTTGTAGTGCACTACTTTAGACCAGAGCTCTATTCCCATTTAAAGTGCACTACTTTTGATGGGGCTCTGGTCAAAAGTAGTGCACTACAAAATGAATAAGGGTCTATTTGAGATGCACATCTTGGTTTGTATTTGCTACAGAGATATTTACCTTAGTAATATCATACAGCCTATACAAACAATGAACCATTCAGACGTCTCTACCTCAGTGTTGTGTATCAACAGTGGATCAATGAGACATCTCTATCTTGATTGGTCGATCTCCTAGGCATTCCTAGTCGACCACCAAAAATGTAGGTAAACAACCCAGGATCATTTTTTGCCCACTTTGCTCTGTTGGCGGTAATAGTTGCACTTGATTCAGCAGCCCTGGTGCCGGGAAGGCAAAGGGTTCCCACTTTTAACCATTTCACGTGTCTGAAGGTAGAACTCCGCCGACCCAGCAGACCCAGAGAGCAAATCAAGTGCACCTATAGGCCTACCGCTGGCCAATCAGATAGCTCAGATCACCGTGTCTGCACAGTTTCCTCGAGCCATAGACTGTAAAAAGAAACCTTGAATGCACAGCGAAGTTGATAACATGAGATTTCAAGACTTTTAAAACCATGACTAGAGAGAAAAAAGCAAAGAATATTTGTTTTTATGAGGAAGTTCATGTTTATGTTGTTATTCAGCGCTGTCAACACTGCACATTTTATGGCTTATAAAAATGTTGAACATTCTTCCTACTTCCACTCAGTCCACTCAGTGCTGCAGTGCTACAACCAGCACTGAGTGACTGACTACAGCACAGTGTTTCCATAAGCTAGCGCTGCTATTATTAGCGGATTGTGTCTTTTTTAGTAGAGAGGAATATTTCACTTTCTCTGCTCATAAGAGTAACAACATGAATTGTTGCATGAGGCAGAAATAATGCAATGCGACTTGAGTTTCACCATCAGCTGGAAGACTGTGTCCCCTTTTTCTCAGCGGGGGGAGGGTGAACGGAGGGAGGGAGAACGGAGGGAGGGAGAACGGAGGGAGAACGGAGGGAGGGAGGGAGGGAGAACGGAGGGAAAAGAGAACGGAGGGAGGGAGAACGGAGGGAGGGAGAACGGAGGGAGGGAGGGAGAATGGAGGGAGAACGGAGGGAGGGAGGGAGAATGGAGGGAGGGAGAACGGAGGGAGGGAGGGAGAGCGGAGGGAGGGAGAACGGAGGGAGGGAGAACGGAGGGAGGGAGAACGGAGGGGGGGAGAACGGAGGGGGGGAGAACGGAGGGGGAGGGAGAACGGAGGGGGAGGGAGAACGGAGAGAGGGAGGGAGAACGGAGAGAGGGAGGGAGAACGGAGAACAGAGGGAGGGAGGGAGAACGGAGGGAGGGAGGGTGAACGGAGGGAGGGAGGGTGAACGGAGGGAGGGAGGGTGAACGGAGGGAGGGAGAACGGAGGGAGGGAGGGAGGGAGAACGGAGGGAGGGAGAACGGAGGGAGGGAGAACGGAGGGAGGGAGGGAGGGAGGGAGGACAGAGGGAGGGAGGGAGGACGGAGGGAGGGAGGGAGGACGGAGGGAGGGAGGGAGAACGGAGGGAGGGAGGTTGAGTCGGGTGAGAGTCAGCCTCACCTTTGCTCCCTCCCCTCAGACTGACCATCAGTTGCAGTCCATCAGTTCAGTAAAAAAAAAAAAGCAAATGATTATGGGCCCAAAAAAACAAATAATAATAATAACATTAATAAATAAAATAAAGCATAGCCAATATGCAGTGATAATATATTGAGTCTATAGCCTACTGCAAAAAAACCTTTATTATTACAGAATTGTTTTTAATTGGTTAATGTTGCATAGGCTTAGTCATATCCGACTCACAAAGTGATCTGGACTTAGAAGAGGTTGGTGACCATTGGTGTGACGTAACAATAGTGAACCATTGAGACATCTCAAAAGGCACTCTGGCACCCGTCCTCTGGGCCCTGGTCTTATCTACTGTGGGCCTACCAAGCAAAAGCATTTTCATACCATGCATTCATTATGTTATTATGAATGCCATGTGTGTGTGTGTGTGTGTGTGCGTGTGTGTGTGCGTGTGTGTGTGTGTGCGTGTGTGTGCGGGTGTGTGTTCAAGGGGGAATTTTGGACATATTCCGAGCAGAGGGAGATTTTAATTGAAAAGAGCTCTGTACTTACATGCATGGGTGACTGAGAAGCTGTTAGACGACTCGAGGTTGTCTACGTTGTAGTTGAGATGGAAGGGTTTCTCCGTAGTGTTCTGGTTGGTGTTGTAGAGCTGAACAGCGAACCTAAACGCGCTGTGCTCCTGCACAGTGGACCGCATGAACAGACCACCTAGAAGACATACAGATACATAATAACAACTTCGGCTACCATTTCCCATCATCATTATTTACACACATTTTACATCCAACTCTGCTGCCTTATATTTGTATAGACACCGGAAGGAACCACCACTGGCCCTTGCACGGACGGTAGATAGGGTTGCCCACCTACTGCCTGTCGAGGAAAACTTGAGGAAGACATCGACTTCAGTGGCACTTGACTTGTATGTAGCTTACATAACAATTGTTAAACTGCAGGGATCTCCGTCGTTCTGTTTATACACGAATCTCAAGTGATAAACCAAAAAACACGGATCATGTAGGTAGGCTCGTAGGTCAAATTAATTAGGATAAATAAATCACACATTATTCTTCTTTACTCCTCATCATTCTGTCTACAGAAACGTGTTATTGCGGAATTGCTCCCTACAATTTCCACCCTTGTGAAGTTGCAACATTTTCCCGTGAACCATTCAATGAGGTAATTTCTTTCAAGCATTTTTCCAACGTTGTATTTCATAAAATATGTAATCAAAGCGGCGGAGCAAGTTCAATATGTATTACTTCAAGCAAAGCAACCGACTTAATTAATAACACAGCCGATAAAGGTCATACTCCGAAGAACCGGCATTATCCATAAAATTACCGGCGAAAAGCAAAAATGATTCTAAAATGATGTTATAATTATTTTACGGACTACTTACCTATATTAATCTGATTGGGAAATCCCGCGAGTGATCTGCCCGAAAGCCACAATAAAAATAGAACCACGTTTTGTGCCATTTTCGCAATTTCTCCAACCCGTCTATGTTCTCAACTCCTTAAAAGGATCTGCCTCAGCAAATTCATAAGCAACCCCGAAGATGCTGAAAATCCTCCAGATTTATGATGGTCGCTCACAGTGCACCAATTGGGTTCATTAAGGTGCAGCACGGGGCTGCGGAGCAATTTTCTGCAACTGTGAGAGGAGAGAGAGAGAGGCTGGGACTTATTCGTCCCAAAGATGGTGGTTGAGAAACTAGCTGATCTGATTAAGAAAACAAGCTCCTCCGATTGGACCAGCGGCGATTTTGATTAAATGTTATTTTGATTAAAAGCTTCCCTCGTCCTGTGTGCACCGGACTCCGTTACCGGATAACACTAGCCCAGCTCAGCTCCACTAGTAGGACTGACTGCAAGGCACAAGTGCCACGCTCGTCCACATTACTGTATCCGCGCGCAATCAATAGGAGAAAGCACGGCAATCTCAGGCGGCCAATGCCTTTCAATTGGCTACAGTAGATAACCGCTTACAGCTGGTGCAGCTGCCGCCTCAAGGATATGATGAGGGGAAGTTGGCGTTAGTGAGCGCGGATAGAGTAGAGGCAAAACAAAGAACACAAGTGGATTCATAATTAGAAGCTATTCAAAACAACCCGGAATAAACTATACATAAAACTGGTATTCGTGAATATGTTGTCATACTGCTATGATCAGAAGTAACTCACATTTATTGTTAAATACCTATATAGACTAGCATGTTTAAAAATCTATAGACTATCTTTGATTTCCTAATTATTTTTAATAGCGTGGGCAAAGTCCTCCTTGCTCTCCTTTCAGAACCCGGATAGAGAGCACAGCATGAGGCGCTGTCCATGGCGCTGAAGTGACTGGAATTCGGGAACGAGAGAAACAGGCTACACAACTGGTGTAGATTACGCCTTACAGCCTAAACATTCATATTTAGATCTCGCTATATGTTACTGGTCGTTTTTTAAAGTTACATTTTATAGGGGCAGGGTAGCCTTGTGGTTAGAGTGTAGAGGCGGCAGGGTAGCCCAGTGGTTAGAGAGTAGGAGGCGGCAGGGTAGTCTTGTGGTTAGAGCATTAGACTAGTAACCAGAAGGTTGCTATTTCAAATCCCTGAGCTGACAAGGTACAGATCTCTTGTTCTGCCCCTGAACAGGCAGTTAACTCACTGTTCCTAGGCCAACATTGAAAATAAGACTATTTTTTTAACTGACTTGCCTAGTAAAATAAATTGCCATCATGACTGTCCCTATCTTTCACCCATGAAGCCTGCTTGAAATACATGACTGAGACCCACAAAAGCCATTTTTTTCTGAACTCACTAGATCAATATATTTATATTTCTAAGTATGGGTCTGTTGCCTACTGCTAATGTTTCTGTTCTCTATGTGTAGCCTAGTTACTATTTTCTAGTAAGTCCTCAGTGAGTTTTGTCTCCTCTCTGCCACTCTCTCTCTCTCTTTCACACTACTTGTCTATCATTACTGTGCTTCAGCCAAACAGAGGAGCAGTTAACGGATTACTGACTCGTTTATCAACCGCTGCAAAGCTCTTCGAAAATTGAGTTTTTAATTGCGTTGCAAATGGGCAAGACTTCAGCCATTGATACTGTAATAGACTGCTTTCCAAATGACTCTGGATAGACAGTCCGCCCTGTCAAACTATACCTATTTAGCACTAATAGACCGCAGGGAGAAAATTATGAGAGAAATAATAAAATAGTGTTTAAATCACTGTAGCTTATGATGGGACTAACCAGACCGGGGGTTCGAACCCAGGGATTCTATGCGCCACATGAACGTGTTAGCCTGCTGAGCTAAAAGCTGTGAAATACTTAGGTGAGCTGATTCAAGTGTTCACTATCTTGTCTTTCACTTGATCTTGGCTACATGCCAAATGGAAATAGTCTCCAATGGCACCCTATTGCCTATATAGGGCACTTATTTTGACAAGAGCCCTATATAGGGATCTGGTCAAAGTAGTGCACTATGTAAGGAATAGGGAGCAATTTGGGACAGAGTACATCTTAGTGAGGTCTATTTTTGTGGTTACCTCGTGGAACTGTGGGCCCTGCCTGCCGATGACATTATTCTTGGATAGAACCTGAGAATGACTTTTTTGTGTAGCAAGACATCAGACCCAAGCTAGTTTAGAGATACAGAGAACAGTAGATCCTAGCTGGCTCACTGGCAGAGACACAGGGTACAGTAGATCCTAGCTGGTTCAGAGTTACAGGGTACAGTAGATCCTAGCTGGTTCAGAGTTACAGGGTACAGTAGATCCTAGCTGGTTCAGAGTTACAGGGTACAGTAGATCCTAGCTGGTTCAGCGATACAGGGTACAGTAGATCCTAGCTGGTTCAGAGTTACAGGGTACAGTAGATCCTAGCTGTTTCAGAGTTACAGGGTACAGTAGATCCTAGCTGGTTCAGAGATACAGGGTACAGTAGATCCTAGCTGTTTCAGAGTTACAGGGTACAGTAGATCCTAGCTGTTTCAGAGTTACAGGGTACAGTAGATCCTAGCTGGTTCAGAGATACAGGGTACAGTAGATCCTAGCTGGTTCAGAGATACAGGGTACAGTAGATCCTACCTGTTTCAGAGTTACAGGGTACAGTAGATCCTAGCTGGTTCAGAGTTACAGGGTACAGTAGATCCTAGCTGGTTCAGAGTTACAGGGTACATGGTAGTAACCAGCTTTTGGTCGCTATTAATTTTTTTTTAAACATATACGTTACTCTTTCTGATCTCTATTTTGAGTGTAAATTAATATAGACCACCCCTTTGTTGAGTCTGACCAATCATATGTGGCGATGGTGCAGTGTGATGTAGCTCCAATCAATCATCCTGCCAATCAAAACATGATATGGGCATGCCTGGTGTGGCCTTTTCACTCCGGATAGGGGGACTCCCTTTCAGGAGGGTCAGAGTGCACATCAATTCTCACAACTTACTTCTCAGTGTCCGTCGGTCACACACACACACACACACACACACACACACACACACACACACACACACACACACACACACACACACACACACACACACACACACACACACACACACACACACACACACACACACACACACCGTGTCAGTAGGCCTCCTGGGAGTGTCCCTGTGACCACGACGTGAATCCATTGTCCCCCCTGCAGACACTTGGCTAAAGTCCCAAGACCTCGGTTCCAACACTATTTGTTTTCCTTGAAACACTTCAGCTGCACTTGGAAATGGAACCAATGAAATAGTGGCCAAATGTGCAAAACATGCGCACCTGGATATTACACTCCAGGCAGACTCAAAAAAGCTCTTGAAGTCAATTTTGAAAGTTCATTACTATTTTGAAACTGTACCCTCTAGGTGCTGCCTGAGAGGCCCAAACTAAGAGACATGTTGTCTCTCTTTTTTCATGTAACCTGCAGGAGATTCTCAATTGGGCATAAGTCCATCCTCTCCTCGACTCCTCCGTCCTCCTCTCCGCTATCACTTATTTTGACAAGAGCCCTATATAGGGATCTGGTCAAAGTAGTGCACTATGTAAGGAATAGGGAGCAATTTGGGACAGAGTACGTCTTAGTGAGGTCTATTTTTGTGGTTACCTCGTGGAACTGTGGGCCCTGCCTGCCGATGACATTATTCTTGGATAGAACCTGAGGTCGAATAAACTTGTCAAACTAAGTATAGAATCAATCTTTAGGATGTTGTTATCATAAATCTTCTGTAACGTTCCAACCGGAGAATTCCATTGTCTGTAGGAAAGCCATGGAACGCAGGTCGCTATCGTGTGAAATGTGCATGACCAGGACCTGGCTCTCTGCCAGACCACTGAATCAAAGAGCTCCCATCCAGTTCCACAACACAGTAGAATCCTCATTCAAGTTTCTAAAGAAGGTTGACATCTCGTGGAAGCCCTAGGAAGTGCAATGTTATCCATATCCCATTGTGTATTCAATAAGGGCTGGGTTGAAAATCAACCAACCTCAGATTTCCCACCCGGAAATCAATAAGTGGTCGACTGATCGAGGAGAGTGTCATTTAGTCAGAAGGCGGATGAAGGAGTCTGCTCCCCTCCTCCATCGTCTTCTTCGGCAGAGCAGGAAGTGTTTCACATTCAGCTGTTGTTTTCTGAAAGAAGAAAAGCATGCACACGTTTAAAAACACAAGACTCCTCCTCCCTTCGCGTGTCATCAGGAAAATTAACGTTTACAGGGTGGGACCACAAAATAAATGTGTAAAGTGATAAAAAGAAATGCAGCTAGTTGTGCAATATATTTTATAGATACTATATTTAATTGATACTGTATTTTATAGATACTTTATAGATTTTTTTTTATAGATAAAAGCTACATTTGGGGATTCTCCCTGTATTCCAGGCTAGTAGGAAGTCAATAATCAAGAATTTGAAGCAAAATCTGATTTATTTGATTTCCTGAAACATAGTGTGCTTCCTTATTGCTCTACATCCAGGGTGGGACATAGGACCTCAACTATTAGAGGCGGTCTATGGCCACATCATGAATGACAGAAATCTGTTCACTTATGAATGTGCCACAGTGCACCGTCGCTGCTTCCCATTGTAAAGTGTAAGCTGCCACATACACAGCTTTTCAAAAGAGAAACTATAAAGACAAACACAATCAGTTACAGAAGTACAGCTGGCTGTTGATTAGGCTCTTGTTATCGTTGATACCACACACACACACACACACACACACACACACACACACACACACACACACACACACACACACACACACACACACACAGAAACACACAAGCACAGAAACACACACATGCTGTGTGCCTGTGTCTCCATCTACATTGTACCTCCCCACGATTTTAATTCTGTCACAAGCCATAATAACTCCCTCAGATAAGATCTTGGCGATAAATAATAATAATCTTTAAGAATCAATGGGTACAAATCATGAATTACAAAAATGTATGCAGCAACTGCAGATTTCTCCTTTAAAAACGTCTTAAGGCTGCAATCCAATCATTTCCAGCTACAATAGTCATTTACAACTCTTAGGGCTGCAATCCCCAACTTCTTGATACTCCCCATCCCGGATCCGGGATCGTGAATAAAGCCTCAGGCTCATTAGCATAACGCAACGTTAACGATTTCTGAAAATCGCAAATAAAATGAAAATAATGCGCCTGCTCTCAAGCTTAGCCTTTTCTTAACAACACTGTCATCTCAGATTTTCAAAATATGCTTTTGAACCATAGCAAATCACTAATTTGTGTAAGAGTATGCTAAGCTAGCTTAGCATTTTGAGTAGCCAAATAAACCAAATAAATAAAATCATTTACCTTTGAAGAGCTTCGGATGTTTTCAATGAGGAGACTCTCAGTTACATACCAAATGTTCAGTTTTTCCTGAAAGAATCTTTGTGTAGGAGAAATCGCTTCGTTTTGTACATCACATTTGGCTACCGAAACAAACTGAAAATTCAGTCACCAAAACATCAAACTTTTTCCGAATTAACTCCATAATATCGACCGAAACATGGCAAACGTTGTTTAGAATCAATCCTCAAGGTGTTTTTTCACATATCTCTTCATTGATATGCAGTTCGTGGAAGCCTGCTTTCCCCTCAGAATCGCATGGAAAAATACCAGCAGCTGAAAAAGACGCACCAATTTCGACGGAGGACACCGGGCGGACACCTGGAAAATGTAGTCTCTTATGGTCAATCTTGCAATGATATGCCTACAAATACGTCACAATGCTGCAGACACCTTGGGGAAACGACAGAAAGGGCAGGCTCATTCCTCTCGCATTCACAGCCATATAAGGAGACAATGGAAAACGGAGCCTCAAAAATCCTGCTGGTTTCCTGGTTGCCGTTTCATCTTGGTTTTGCCTGTAGCTCCCGTTCTAGGGCACCCACAGACAATATCTTTGCAGTTCTGGAAAATTCAGAGTGTTTTCTTTCCAAAGCTATCAATTATATGCATAGTCGAGCATCTTTTTGTGACAAAATATCTTGTTTAAAACGGGAACGTTTTTTCATCCAAAAATGAAATTGCGCTCCCAGAGTTTGAAGAGGTTAACGGGGTCGATATGACAACAGCCAGTGAAAGAGCAGGGTGCCAAATACAAAACAACATAAATGTCATAATTAAAATTCCTCAAACATACATGTATCTTATACCGCTTTAAAGGTAGTCTTGTTGTTAATCCCACCACAGTGTCCGATTTCAAATAGGCTTTACAGCGAAAGCACCACAATCGATTATGTTAGGTGACCACCAACTCACAGAAAAACCCAGCCATTTTTCTAGCCAAAGAGAGCAGTCACAAAAAGCACAAATAGAGATAAAATAAATCACTAACCTTTGATGATCTTCATCAGATGACACTCATAGGACTTCATGTTACACAATACATGTATGTTTTGTTTGATAAAGTGCATATTTATATAAAAAAATCTCAGTATACATTGGCGTGTTACGTTCACTAGTTCCAAAAACATCCGGTGATATTGCAGAGAGCCACGTCATTTTACAGAAATACTCATTATAAATGTTGATGAAAATACAATCTTAGACATAGAAATATAGATATACCTCTCCTTAATGCAACTGCTGTGTCAGATTTCAAAAAAACTTCATGGAAAAAGCAAACCATGCAATTATCTGACATGGAGCTCAGAAGAAGAAAAAATATCCGCCATGTTGGAGTCAACAGAAATCAGAAATCACATTATAAATATTCCCTTACCTTTGATGATCTTCATCAGAATACACTCCCAGGAATCGCAGTTCCACAATAAATGCTTGATTTGTTCGATAATGTCCATTATATATGTCCAAGTAGCTACTTTTGTTAGCGCGTTTAGTACACAAATACAAATGCTCGTGCAGGTCCAGCGAACATCAGACGAAAACTTCAAAAAGTTATATTACAGGTCGAATAAACTTGTCAAACTAAGTATAGAATCAATCTTTAGGATGTTGTTATCATAAATCTTCTGTAACGTTCAAACCGGAGAATTCCATTGTCTGTAGGAAAGCCATGGAACGCAGGTCGCTATCGTGTGAAATGCGCATGACCAGGACCTGGCTCTCTGCCAGACCACTGACTCAAAGAGCTCCCATCCAGTTCCACAACACAGTAGAATCCTCATTCAAGTTTCTAAAGATGGTTGACATCTCGTGGAAGCCCTAGGAAGTGCAATGTTATCCTTATCCCACTGTGTATTCTTTTAGGGGCTGGGTTGAAAATCAACCAACCTCAGATTTCCCACTTCCTGTTTGGATTTCTTCTCAGGTTTTTGCCTGCCATATGAGTTCTGTTATACTCACAGACATCATTCAAACAGTTTTAGAAACGTAATAATCCATGGGGAGACAGTTGGCCTAGCGTCATCCGGGTTAGTGAGGGCTTTGCCGATAGGGATATCCTTGTCTCATCACACACTAGCAACTCCTTTGGCGGGCCGGGCGCAGTGCACACTAAGCAGGTCACGCGGTGTTTCATCCAACACATTGGTGCGGCTGGCTTCTGGGTTGGATGCGCACTGTGTTAAGATGCAGTGCGGCTTGGTTGTCTTTCGGAGGACGCATTTTAAATTCATGAACTTTAAAAATGATGAACTTGGATTAGTAACACAACGTGCCATTGGAACACAGGAGTGATGGTTGCTGATTGTCACGCCCTGACCTTAGAGAGCCTTTTAATTCTCTATTTTGGTTATGTCAGGGTGTGACTAGGGTGGGTAATCAATTTTTTTTTATTTCTATGTTGGTCTGGTATGGTTCCCAATCAGAGGCAGCTGTCTGTCATTGTCTCTGATTGGGGATAATATTTAGACAGCCTTTTCCCACCTGTTATTTGTGGGGTCTTGTTTATGTATTGTTGCTTGTGAGCACTACATAGCTTCACGTTTCGTTTTGCGCTTTATTGTTTTCTGTGTGTTTCATTTAAATAAACATGTGGAACTCTACGCACGCTGCTTCTTGTTCCAGTTATTCCAATGACCGTGACACTGATAATGGACCTCTGTACGCCTATGTAGATATTCCATAAAAAAATAACCGTTTCCAGCTACAATAGTCATTTACAACATTAACAATGTCTACACTGTATTTCTGATCAATTTTATGTTCTTTTAATGGACAAAAAATGTGCTTTTCTTTCAAAAACAAGGACATTTCTAAGTAACCCCAAACTTTTCAATGGTAGTGTATATTTTTAAACAATCATGGTACCAATAATTACTTACAAATACACCATATGTACATCCTTGATAGTATTATTTAAAAATCTCCCGCAGAAGAAGTTAAAAGGATAATTCAGCTGCTAATTGGCAGCCTACAGTACTCCGGTCGGCCCAGTACTCCGGGAGGACCAGTACTCCGGTAGGACCAGCACTCCGGTCGGCCCAGTACTTCGGTCGGACCAGTACTCCGGTCGGACCAGTACTCCGGTAGGACCAGTACTCCGGTCGGCCCAGTACTTCGGTCGGCCCAGCACTCCGGTCGGACCAGTTGTCCGGTCGGCCCAGCACTCCGGTCGGACCAGTACTCCGGTCGGACCAGTACTCCGGTCGGACCAGTACTCCGGTCGGCCCAGTACTCCGGTCGGCCCAGTACTTCGGTCGGCCCAGCACTCCGGTCGGCCCAGCACTCCGGTCGGCCCAGCACTCCGGTCGGCCCAGTACTCCGGGAGGACCAGTACTCCGGTAGGACCAGCACTCCTGTCGGCCCAGTACTTCGGTCGGACCAGTACTCCGGTAGGACCAGTACTCCGGTCGGCCCAGTACTTCGGTCGGCCCAGCACTCCGGTCGGCCCAGCACTCCGGTCGGCCCAGTACTCCGGGAGGACCAGTACTCCGGTAGGACCAGCACTCCTGTCGGCCCAGTACTTTGGTCGGACCAGTACTCCGGTAGGACCAGTACTCCGGTCGGCCCAGTACTTCGGTCGGCCCAGCACTCCGGTCGGCCCAGCACTCCGGTCGGCCCAGTACTCCGGTAGGACCAGTACTCCGGTAGGACCAGCACTCCTGTCGGCCCAGTACTTCGGTCGGACCAGTACTCCGGTAGGACCAGTACTCCGGTCGGCCCAGTACTTCGGTCGGCCCAGCACTCCGGTCGGCCCAGCACTCCGGTCGGCCCAGTACTCCGGGAGGACCAGTACTCCGGTAGGACCAGCACTCCTGTCGGCCCAGTACTTTGGTCGGACCAGTACTCCGGTAGGACCAGTACTCCGGTCGGCCCAGTACTTCGGTCGGCCCAGCACTCCGGTCGGACCAGTACTCCGGGAGGACCAGTACTCCGGTAGGACCAGCACTCCGGTCGGCCCAGTACTTCGGTCGGACCAGTACTCCGGTCGGACCAGTACTCCGGTAGGACCAGTACTCCGGTCGGCCCAGTACTTCGGTCGGCCCAGCACTCCGGTCGGACCAGTAGTCCGGTCGGCCCAGCACTCCGGTCGGACCAGTACTCCGGTCGGACCAGTACTCCGGTCGGACCAGTACTCCGGTCGGCCCAGTACTTCGGTCGGCCCAGCACTCCGGTCGGCCCAGCACTCCGGTCGGCCCAGCACTCCGGTCGGCCCAGTACTCCGGGAGGACCAGTACTCCGGTAGGACCAGCACTCCTGTCGGCCCAGTACTTCGGTCGGACCAGTACTCCGGTAGGACCAGTACTCCGGTCGGCCCAGTACTTCGGTCGGCCCAGCACTCCGGTCGGCCCAGCACTCCGGTCGGCCCAGTACTCCGGGAGGACCAGTACTCCGGTAGGACCAGCACTCCTGTCGGCCCAGTACTTTGGTCGGACCAGTACTCCGGTAGGACCAGTACTCCGGTCGGCCCAGTACTTCGGTCGGCCCAGCACTCCGGTCGGCCCAGCACTCCGGTCGGCCCAGTACTCCGGGAGGACCAGTACTCCGGTAGGACCAGCACTCCTGTCGGCTCAGTACTTCGGTCGGACCAGTACTCCGGTAGGACCAGTACTCCGGTCGGCCCAGTACTTCGGTCGGCCCAGCACTCCGGTCGGCCCAGCACTCCGGTCGGCCCAGTACTCCGGGAGGACCAGTACTCCGGTAGGACCAGCACTCCTGTCGGCCCAGTACTTTGGTCGGACCAGTACTCCGGTAGGACCAGTACTCCGGTCGGCCCAGTACTTTGGTCGGCCCAGCACTCCGGTCGGCCCAGCACTCCGGTCGGCCCAGTACTCCGGGAGGACCAGTACTCCGGTAGGACCAGCACTCCTGTCGGCCCAGTACTTTGGTCGGACCAGTACTCCGGTAGGACCAGTACTCCGGTCGGCCCAGTACTTCGGTCGGCCCAGCACTCCGGTCGGCCCAGCACTCCGGTCGGCCCAGTACTCCGGGAGGACCAGCACTCCTGTCGGCCCAGTACTTTGGTCGGACCAGTACTCCGGTAGGACCTGTACTCCGGTCGGACCAGTACTCCGGTAGGACCAGTACTCCGGTCGGACCAGTACTCCGGTCGGACCAGTACTCCAGTCGGACCAGTACTCCGGTCGGACTTCCTCGTATAGAACGTGGACGTGTGGAGTTCCAAGAAGCGGGAACAGAAAACAAACACAAAGTAAGCAGTTGAAATGTATGAATCTGAATGAAAATAACTTAATTTGATTTACAAATGTAAGATAATGATGAGGCGAAATTAACAGGAAAATGAGCCATGAATAGTGTTTATTACAAACATTCAAATCTAAAATGTTGGGCCGAGATAATTAAATTAAATTAATTAATAAGATTTAATTAAAAACATGGCAATCTTGTTTTCATTGTTTAGATTAGATCTCCAAGCAGAATAATATAATATATAGCTCTTCTTCTCCTGAAGATAACATTATGCCACGGCTGTACGATACAGCATAATTGAACTCTGATGACTACAATTTAACAGAGATGGTGAGTCATTAAATGGTTAACTAAGGTCCATGAATTGTGGCTAAATTGCCTTTCATACAAGGATCTGTTGTTTTCCTGACCCGGGGTGTCAGTCCTCAAAATCCACTATTTTTTATGCTGAAAGGATGTGATTATCACCATTCAGACAGTTAAGTACCCAATTTTCATGGTGTTTTACATTGAAACATCGTATTTCCTCAACCTCTGCAGTCATCTAGAAGAACTCATAGTGTCCCACCATGTTACCCCTCTCCTCCAATGAGAAAACAGGCCTTTTTCTTCAAACACAGAAATTGACTTGTGGGATTGGACGTTGTGTATATCATGATAAGGGGTGATTTGTGCTGTTGAAGGGTGCAGTTAAAGAAGCATTATAAAGGCTGGGTCCCCCCCCCCCCTCAAAAAAATTGAATCAAATCAAAAGTTATTTGTCACATACACATATATTGCAGATGTTATTGCAGGTGTAGCGTACCGCTAGCACCGTATTCCCTGTGTCATCTACATGAGTCATTTTGCAGATGCTCTTATCCAGAGAGACTTCCTGTTCCTGCGTTCATCTTACGATAGCTAGGTAGGACAACCACACATCACAGTCATAGGAAGTACATGTTTCTCCTCACTAAAGTAGCTATCAGCAAAGTCATAGCTATTAAGGGGGGAAATAGTCAAGTGTGAGTGTTAGTCACTAAAGACTTTTTTGTCTTCTGTTTTTTTTTGGTGTGTGTGTGGGGGGAGGGGCTGGTCAAAAGTAGTGCACTATGTAGGGAATAGGGTTCCTTTTGGGACGGGGCCACAGCACAGACAGAGAGGTCTCAATGACGTCTGAAGAGGTTTTGTGAAGAGCTCATCACTTTAGACCAGATGTTGGAAGCTGATAAGAGACTGTTCCCCAAGGCACTATGGCAGTCTGCTTTATTCTGAGAGAGAGAGACTCTGTTCCCCAAGGCACTATGGCAGTCTCCTTTATTCTGAGAGAGAGAGAGAGAGAGAGAGAGACTCTGTTCCCCAAGGCACTATGTTAGTCTCCTTTATTCTGAGAGAGAGAGAGAGAGAGAGACTCTGTTCCCCAAGGCACTATGGCAGTCTCATTTATTCTGAGAGAGAGAGAGAGAGACTCTGTTCCCCAAGGCACTATGGTAGTCTCCTTTATTCTGAGAGAGAGAGAGAGAGACTCTGTTCCCCAATGCACTAGGGCAGTCTCCTTTATTCTGAGAGAGAGAGAGAGAGTCTCAGTTCCCCAAGGCACTATGGCAGTCTCCTTTATTCTGAGAGAGAGAGAGACTGTTGTGGCAGTCTCCTTTATTCTGAGAGAGAGAGAGAGAGAGAGAGAGAGAGAGAGAGAGAGAGAGAGACTCTGTTCCCCAAGGCACTATGGCACTCTCCTTTATTCTGAGAGAGAGAGAGAGAGAGAGAGAGAGAGAGAGAGAGAGAGAGAGACTCTGTTCCCCAAGACACTATGGCAGTCTCCTTTATTCTGAGAGAGAGAGAGACTCTGTTCCCCAATGCACTATGGCATTCTCCTTTATTCTGAGAGAGAGAGAGTGAGAGAGAGACTCTGTTCCCCAAGGCACTATGGCATTCTCCTTTATTCTGAGAGAGAGAGAGAGAGAGAGAGAGAGAGAGAGAGACTATGTCCCCCAAGGCACAATTGCAGGCTTCTTTATTCTGAGAGAGAGAGAGAGACTCTGTTCCCCAAGGCACTATGGCAGTCTCCTTTATTCTGAAAGAGAGAGAGAGAGACAGAGAGATAGTGAGAGAGAGAGAGAGAGAGAGACACAGCGAGAGAGACAGCAGAGAGAGAGATGTCTTTATTGTTTTGAAACTTCTGTATGTGTAATGTTGACTGTTAATTTTTATTCTTTATTTCACTTTTATATATTATCTACCTGACTTGCTTTGGCAATGTTAACACATGTTTCCCATGCCAATAAAGCCCTTGAATTGAATTGAGAGAGAGAGAGACTCTGTTCCCCAAGGCACTATGGCAGTCTCCTTTATTCTGAGAGAGAGAGAGAGAGAGAGAGAGAGACTCTGTTCCCCAAGACACTATGGCAGTCTCCTTTATTCTGAGAGAGAGAGAGAGAGAGTGAGAGAGAGAGAGAGACTCTGTTCCCCACGGCACTATGGCAGTCTCCTTTATTCTGAGAGAGAGAGAGAGACTCTGTTCCCCAAGGCACTATGGCAGTCTGCTTTATTCTGAGAGAGATAGAGAGAGAGAGAGAGAGACTCTGTTCCCCATGGCACTATGGCAGTCTCCTTTATTCTGAGAGAGAGAGAGAGACTCTGTTCCCCAAGACACTATGGCAGTCTCCTTTATTCTGAGAGAGAGAGAGAGAGAGAGACTCTGTTCCCAAAGGCACTATGGCAGGCTCCTTTATTCTGAGAGAGAGAGAGTGAGAGAGACTCTGTTCCCCAAGGCACTATGGAAGTCTCCTTTATTCTGAGAGAGAGAGAGACTCTGTTCCGCAAGGCACTATGGCAGGCTCCTTTATTCTGAGAGAGAGAGAGAGAGACTCTGTTCCCCAAGGCACTATTGCAGTCTCCTTTATCCTGAGAGAGAGAGAGAGACTCTGTTCCCCAAGGCACTATGGCAGTCTCCTTTATTCTGAGAGAGAGAGAGAGATAGAGAGAGAGAGACTCTGTTCCCCAAGGCACTATGGTAGTCTCCTTTATTCTGAGAGAGAGAGAGAGGCTCTGTTCCCCAAGGCACTATGGCAGTCTCCATTATTCTGAGAGAGAGAGAGAGAGAGAGAGAAAGAGAGAGAGAGACTGTTCCCCAAGGCACTATGGTAGGCTCCTTTTTTCTCAGAGAGAGAGTGAGAGAGACTCTGTTCCCCAAGGCACTATGCCTGGCTCCTTTATTCTGAGAGAGAGAGACTCTGTTCCCCAAGGCACTATGGTAGTCTCCATTATTCTGAGAGAGAGAGAGAGAGAGAGAGAGAGAGAGACTCTGTTCCCCAAGGCACTATGGCAGGCTCCTTTATTCTGAGAGAGAGAGAGAGTGAGAGAGACTCTGTTCCACAAGGCACTATGCCTGGCTCCTTTATTCTGAGAGAGAGAGAAACTCTGTTCCCCAAGGCACTGTGGCTGACTCCTTTATTCTGAGAGAGAGAGAGAGAGACTCTGTTCCCCAAGGCACTCTGGCAGTCTCCTTTATTCTGAGAGAGAGAGTGAGAGAGACTCTCCCTATATAGGACACGGGGAACACAATACAATGCCCTTAGGGAATGGAGGAATAACAAGTAACACTGTAAGTGACACAGTAGCAGGATTTAGATGGATCTGTAGGCCTATAGAAGGAACAGATCTGGTCAGAGAACACACTGTGCTGTGTACATTCACTCAAACTACTGTTAGTGTAATAATGCAATGACGAGACAGCCTACAGGGAGGAGGTGAGAACCCTGACCGAGAGGTGCCAGGAAAAGAGTCTCTCCCTCAACGTCAACAAAACAAAGGAGCTGATCGTGGACTACAGGAGACAGCAGAGAGAGCACGCCCCCATCCACATCGATGGGGCAGCAGTGGAGAAGGGTCAAAGTTCCTCTGTGTGCACATCAATGACGACCTGAAATGGTCCATTCACACAGACCGTGTGGAGAAGAAGGCGCATCAGTGTCTCTTCAACCTCAGGAGACTGAAGAATTTTGGCTTGGCCCCCAAGATCATCTACTGCATCCTTATGTAATAAATGTATCACTAGCCACTTTAAACAATGCTACCTAATATAATGTTTACATACCCTACATTATTCATCTCATATGTATACGTATATACTGTACTCTATATCATCTACTGCATCTTTATGTAATACATGTATCACTAGCCACTTTAACTATGCCACTTTGTTTACATACTCATCTCATATGTATATACTGTATTCGATACCATCTACTGTATCTTGCCTATGCTGCTCTGTACCATCACTCATTCATATATCTTTATGTACATATTCTTTATCCCCTTACACTGTGTATAAGAAATTAGTTTTGGAATTGTTAGTTAGATTACTTGTTGGTTATTACTGCATTGTCGGAACTAGAAGCACAAGCATTTCGCTACACTCGCATTAACATCTGCTAACCATGTGTATGTGACAAATAAAATTTGATTTGATTTGAAGACCCTCATAAACTTCTACAGATGCACCATTGAGAGCATCCTGATGGGCTGTATGACCGCCTGGTAGGGCAACTGCAACGTCCGCAACCCCAGGGCTCTCCAGAGGGGGGTGCGGTCAGCCCAGAAGCACACTGCCTGGGTGTGGCCCAGAAGCACACTGCCTGCCCTCCAGGCCATCTTCAGCACCCGGTGTCACAGGAAGGCCAAGAAGACAATCAAGGACCTCAGCCACTCTAACATGGTGCGTACTGGTGGCAGAGAAGTCAGGCGCAGGAGAGAGAGAACTGATTTACAACGGTGTCCTTTAATCAACATAAAAACCACCGGACAACAGAACAATCAATGAATGGGTCAAACAAAACTCGGTAATCACCAGCATAACGTGTACAAGCACTACAAGGAACAATTCCGGACAAGGAGATGGAGGGGAACAGAGGGTTACATACACAACATGTAATTGATGGAATTGGAACCAGGTCTGATGGAAGACCAGACAAAACCAATGGAAAATGAAAAGTGGATCAGCGATGGCTAGAAGGCAGGTGACGTCGACCGCCGAACGCCGCCCGAACAAGGAGAGGGACCAGCTTCGGCAGAAGTCGTGACAGCCACCCGAGCCACGGACCAGTCACCCCGCTACCATCTAGAAGGTAGAGACCGTACAGGTGCATCAAAGCTGGAAATGAGAGGCTGATAAACAGCTTCTATCTCCAGACCATCAGACTGTTAAACAGTCTCCACTAGCTGGGAATGAGAAGCTGATAAACAGCTTCTATCTCCAGGCCATCAGACTGTTAAACAGTCTCCACTAGCTGGGAATGACAAGCTGATAAACAGCTTCTATCTCCAGGCCATCAGACTGTTAAACAGTCTCCACTAGCTGGGAATGACAAGCTGATAAACAGCTTCTATCTCCAGGCCATCAGACTGTTAAACAGTCTCCACTAGCTGGGAATGAGAAGCTGGTAAACAGCTTCTATCTCCAGGCCATCAGACTGTTAAACAGTCTCCACTAGCTGGGAATGAGAAGCTGATAAACAGCTTCTATCTCCAGGCCATCAGACTGTTAAACAGTCTCCACAAGCTGGGAATGACAAGCTGATAAACAGCTTCTATCTCCAGGCCATCAGACTGTTAAACAGTCTCCACTAGCTGGTAATGAGAGACTGATAAACAGCTTCTATCTCCAGACCATCAGACTGTTAAACAGTCTCCACTAGCTGGGAATGACAAGCTGATAAACAGCTTCTATCTCCAGGCCATCAGACTGTTAAACAGTCTCCACTAGCTGGGAATGACAAGCTGATAAACAGCTTCTATCTCCAGGCCATCAGACTGTTAAACAGTCTCCACTAGCTGGGAATGAGAAGCTGGTAAACAGCTTCTATCTCCAGGCCATCAGACTGTTAAACAGTCTCCACTAGCTGGGAATGACAAGCTGATAAACAGCTTCTATCTCCAGGCCATCAGACTGTTAAACAGTCTCCACTAGCTGGGAATGAGAGGCTGATAAACAGCTTCTATCTCCAGGCCATCAGACTGTTAAACAGTCTCCACTAGCTGGGAATGACAAGCTGATAAACAGCTTCTATCTCCAGGCCATCAGACTGTTAAACAGTCTCCACTAGCTGGGAATGAGAGGCTGATAAACAGCTTCTATCTCCAGGCCATCAGACTGTTAAACAGTCTCCACTAGCTGGGAATGAGAGACTGATAAACAGCTTCTATCTCCAGGCCATCAGACTGTTAAACAGTCTCCACTAGCTGGGAATGAGAAGCTGATAAACAGCTTCTATCTCCAGGCCATCAGACTGTTAAACAGTCTCCACTAGCTGGTAATGAGAGACTGATAAACAGCTTCTATCTCCAGGCCATCAGACTGTTAAACAGTCTCCACTAGCTGGGAATGAGAAGCTGATAAACAGCTTCTATCTCCAGGCCATCAGACTGTTAAACAGTCTCCACTAGCTGGGAATGAGAGGCTGATAAACAGCTTCTATCTCCAGGCCATCAGACTGTTAAACAGTCTCCACTAGCTGGGAATGAGGCTGATAAACAGCTTCTATCTCCAGGCCATCAGACTGTTAAACAGTCTCCACTAGCTGGGAATGAGAGGCTGATAAACAGCTTCTATCTCCAGGCCATCAGACTGTATAACAGTCTCCACTAGCTGGGAAAACCCTGAACCTTAGAGACTGTTACTAGCAGGCTACCACCCGGTACTCTACCCTGAACCTTAGAGACTGTTACTAGCAGGCTACCACCCGGTACTCTACCCTGAACCTTAGAGACTGTTACTAGCCGGCTACCACCCAGTACTCTACCCTGAACCTTAGAGACTGTTACTAGCAGGCTACCACCCGGTACTCTACCCTGCACCTTAGAGACTGTTACTAGCAGGCTACCACCCGGTACCCTGCCCTGCACCTTAGAGACTGTTACTAGCAGGCTACCACCCGGTACTCTACCCTGAACCTTAGAGACTGTTACTAGCCGGCTACCACCCGGTACTCTACCCTGCACCTTAGAGACTGTCACTAGCAGGCTACCACCCGGTACTCTACCCTGCACCTTAGAGACTGTTAC
The DNA here is from genome assembly GCF_036934945.1 of Oncorhynchus masou masou. Taxonomy (NCBI): domain Eukaryota; kingdom Metazoa; phylum Chordata; class Actinopteri; order Salmoniformes; family Salmonidae; genus Oncorhynchus; species Oncorhynchus masou. Next base: position 84,137,275 of record NC_088243.1, read on the forward strand.
TACTGGCTACCACCCGGTACTCTACCCTGAACCTTAGAGACTGCTGCCCTATAGACATAGACACTGAACACTGGTCACTTTAATAATGTTTACATACTGTTTACCCACTTCATATGTATATACTGTTGTTCTAGTCAAGGCTGGTCCTAAAATTTTAAATTTAAAAAAAAATAAAATAATAATAATTAAGTAGCAACAATAAATAACAGTAACGAGGCTATATACAGAGGGTACTGGTACAGAGTCAATGTTATAAAGGTTTTTTTTTTTACCTTTATTTAACTAGGCAAGTCAGTTAAGAACAAATTCTTATTTTCAATGACAGCCTAGGAACAGTGGGTTAACTGCCTGTTCAGGGGCAGAATGACAGATTTGTACCTTGTCAGCTTGGGGATTTGAACTTGCAACCTTCTGGTTTCTAGTCCAATGCTCTAACCACTAGGATACCCTGCCTCCCGATACTGGTACAGAGTCAATGTTATACAGGGGGCACCGGTACAGAGCCAATGTGGAGGCTATATACAGGGGGCACCGGTACAGAGCCAATGTGGAGGCTATATACAGGGGGTACCGGTACAGAGCCAATGTGGAGGCTATATACAGGGGGCACCGGTACAGAGCCAATGTGGAGGCTATATACAGGGGGTACCGGTACAGAGTCAATGTGGAGGCTATATACAGGGGGCACCGGTACAGAGTCAATGTGGAGGCTATACACAGGGGGCACCGGTACAGAGTCAATGTGGAGGCTATATACAGGGGGCACCGGTACAGAGCCAATGTGGAGGCTATATACAGGGGGCACCGGTACAGTGTCAATGTGGAGGCTATATACAGGGGGTACCGGTACAGAGTCAATGTGGAGGCTATATACAGGGGGCACCGGTACAGAGTCAATGTGGAGGCTATATACAGAGGGTACTGGTACGGAGTCAATGTGGAGGCTATATACAGGTGGTACCAGTACAGAGTCAATGTGGAGGCTATATGCAGGGGGTACTGGTACAGAGTCAATGTGGAGGCTATATACAGGGGGTACTGGTACAGAGTCAATGTGGAGGCTATATACAGGGGGTACCGGTACAGAGTCAATGTGGAGGCTATATACAGGGGGGTACCAGTACAGAGTCAATGTGGAGGCTATATATATGGGGTACTGGTACAGAGTAAATGTGGAGGCTATATACAGCGGGTACCGGTGGAGGGAGTGAGGGAGAGAGGGAGAGAGAGAGAGAATTTCCTTTTTTTATTTTTTGGATTATGTGTGTATTGCGTTGTATTGCTCGGCATTATTACTACACTGTTGGAGCTAGAAACACAAGAATTTAGCTGCAAATCTGTCTCAGCGACCAAGAACGTTGATTTGATTTGATCAGACTATGTGGTGGAGAGTGAGTTCTGGGAAATGACGTTACAGTAGAAGCAACAGCATGAACTCTGGATACATGCTAAATGGCACCTTTTGCCCTATATAGTGCACTACTTAGTGAATATAGTGGGACTCACTTAAAAACACGTAGAAATTGAGAAAAACATCTTGTAGGCACGATAAAGACGATGCGACACTGTTCAGGGAATGGAAAGAAGAGATAGAAGTCCATACAGCTGATAATACGGCCTCTGACTCGAGGCCAAAGAACGTTCGCTCGGGAGCTTGGGACGCTGCACGCACACACACACACACACGCACGCACGCACGCACATGCACGCACGCACACACGCACGCACGCACGCACGCACGCACACACACACACACACACCCGCACACAGCTCGAGCCCATGTGACTGTGTCATGGAGACAGGGAGATGTCTTCACCACTACACATGGGGCCTGAGCAACGCCAAGTAGGTGGGCCACAGAGGGGCACCTTGCATGACCTGCCTGCCTTAGACTTAAACACACTGTAATACAGACACACACACAGATACCGACACACATTCACTCACTCACGTACACACATTTTATGAACAGTTCACAGGTGGCTGGTTGTACCTTAATTGGGGGGAAAAGACTCATAGTAATGGCTGGAACAGACTCAATGGAAGGATATCAATGTAACGGTATTCGTCGTCTGAAGATGAGGAAGAGGAATCATCGGACCAAAGCGCAGCACTGTGAGTGTTCATGCTTTATTTAAAACAGAACACTATAACAGAAATAACAAAGAGAATAACCGAAACAGTCCTGTAATGTGCAAACCACTAAACAGAAATTAACTACCCACAGAAACCCTGTGGGAAAACGCAGGAAAAAGTATGGTTCTCAATCAGAGACAAAGATAGACAGCTGTCCCTGTTTGAGAACCATACCCGGCCAAAACAAAGAAATGCAAAAAACATAGAAAAAATAACATAGAATGCCCACCCAAATCACACCCTGACCAAACCAAAATAGAGACATAAAAAGGTCAGGACGTGACAATCAAACACTTCAGACACATGGTTTCCCTGTGGCTCATACCATTCACTACATGAGCCATCTTCCCCTTTTCCCCTCAGCAGGCCTCCTGTGACAGACTCACACAGATATGGACACAGACTCACACAGATATGGACACAGACTCACACAGATATGGACACAGACTCACACAGATATGGACACAGACTCACACAGATATGGACACAGACTCACACAGATATGGACACAGACTCACACAGATATGGACACAGACTCACACAGATATGGACACAGACTCACAAAGATATGGACACAGACTCACACAGATATGGACACAGACTCACACAGATATGGACACAGACTCACACAGATATGGACACAGACTCACACAGATATGGACACAGACTCACACAGATATGGACACAATGCAGACGTGTTGCTTTGACACCTGTCCTGTGTTGTCAGATCATCAGTGAGAGTTGACAGAGAGGAATCTATTTTAAAAGCTATTCAGACGTACCAAATCTCTCAAATGCAGCGGCCTCCACCTCCCACTTCGGCCTCTGATGCGCACACACACACGCACGCACGCACACACACACACACACACACACACACACACACACACGCACACACACGTCTGTATCTGGGTGTTATGTGCCTAAATGGCAGGAAAACAAACAGGTTTCTATGTATAATGGGAGAGGTGAGATACTATACCATTGATATACAGACATCCTTTTAAATAATCACACACACACTAATAGAGAGCAATCCTTTCAAATGAATACCTCTGTTTCCATTGTGACATGTCGTTAGCAGGCGTTGGTGATAGATGATCTCACCCATTATAGGTCTAACCAGCCAGGCCTTACATACAAACCAGCCAACGTGGCAGAAACATATGCGTCATGTAGCATGTGTGGTGGTTAATTTCTTTACTATCAAATGAGGAGAGACAAACTTATCACACAAGTCAGAGTTATACTTAAACTAAACATTTAATAGTGAGAGCTTTGCAATAGCAATGGCTGGTCGAGGAATCACCGTCTCTGATGATCCGCTGAGAGCGGCGAGACAAAAGTACAAAGGTCTTTTATAGCCAAGACACACCCCTTTCAACCTACATGACAAACAAAAGATATATAGAATGGGTCACAAGGTTAAGATTTGTATGAAAGGTATCTATAATTCATAGCAGACAGTATCTGCTGGGTCAACAGTTATCATTGTGTAGAGACCAGTGTCTGACCCTCCGACTCCAAACTGGAACCATCTCTCTCTGGTACGGTACAGAACAGAAACATTACCTTGACCAATTGCGTAAATCAATTGTCAACTCCTGATCCTCCCATCTCAAGTAAAACCCCTTCTTGACCACACACCTGGACAAGTTCACTGAGGGGAGTGAGCCTCTAGGTCATACACTATCCCAGGATAAGTGCCACATCAGAGATGACATACAATGCTTTCAGACACTACCACACACATCCCCCAATGCCAACGGAGGGAGTGACTGGTGCACAGACATTGTGGAGACAAGTCATTGGTTCCCCATTAATCACGCCATCCCTTCACATGGTTTAAGAATAGGTAAAAACACATTCACATATGAAGACAATGTTCCCTCCTGTTCTCTTCTCTTTCTGATATTCTGCATAGCAACAGGGGCATGTGAAAGACCAGCCTGACCTCTTTCCTCTCTGGGCCCCAGGTGACTGAGCCCCAGGTGAGCCCCAGGTGACTGAGCCCCAGGTGACTGAGCCCCAGGTGAGCCCCAGGTGACTGAGCCCCAGGTGACTGAGCCCCAGGTGAGCCCCAGGTGACTGAGCCCCAGGTGACTGAGCCCCAGGTGAGCCCCAGGTGACTGAGCCCCAGGTGAGCCCCAGGTGACTGAGCCCCAGGCGTAGCCCCAGGTGACTGAGCCCCAGGTGACTGAGCCCCAGGTGAGCCCCAGGTGACTGAGCCCCAGGTGAGCCCCAGGTGACTGAGCCCCAGGTGACTGAGCCCCAGGTGAGCCCCAGGTGACTGAGCCCCAGGTGAGCCCCAGGTGACTGAGCCCCAGGTGAGCCCCAGGTGATTGAGCCCCAGGTGACTGAGCCCCCAGGTGAGCCCCAGGTGACTGAGCCCCCAGGTGAGCCCCAGGTGATTGAGCCCCAGGTGACTGAGCCCCAGGTGAGCCCCAGGTGACTGAGCCCCAGGTGATTGAGCCCCAGGTGACTGAGCCCTAGGTGACTGAGCCCCAGGTGATTGAGCCCCAGGTGAGCCCCAGGTGATTGAGCCCCAGGTGAGCCCCAGGTGACTGAGCCCCAGGTGAGCCCCAGGTGACTGAGCCCCAGGTGAGCCCCAGGTGATTGAGCCCCAGGTGAGCCCCAGGTGATTGAGCCCCAGGTGACTGAGCCCCAGGTGACTGAGCCCCAGGTGAGCCCCAGGTGATTGAGCCCCAGGTGAGCCCCAGGTGACTGAGCCCCAGGTGACTGAGCCCCAGGTGAGCCCCAGGTGACTGAGCCCCAGGTGAGCCCCAGGTGACTGAGCCCCAGGTGACTGAGCCCCAGGTGACTGAGCCCCAGGTGACTGAGCCCCAGGTGACTGAGCCCCAGGTGAGCCCCAGGTGACTGAGCCCCAGGTGACTGAGCCCCAGGTGACTGAGCCCCAGGTGAGCCCCAGGTGACTGAGCCCCAGAGTCTGAAGGGACACATTCTAATAACAAGCATATCACATAAGTATATTATGCCGATAAGACATCTTAATAATTATCTATGTTACACAACTAATTCTGATTCTTCCACCACATATGTTACAGATACACACATATGTTACAGATACACTGTTACAGATACACACATATGTTACAGATACACTGTTACAGATACACACATATGTTACAGATACACTGTTACAGATACACAGATATGTTACAGATACACACATATGTTACAGATACACAGATATGTTACAGATACACACATATGTTACAGATACACACATATGTTACAGATACACACATATGTTACAGATACACACATATGTTACAGATACACAGATATGTTACAGATACACTGTTACAGATACACAGATATGTTACAGATACACACATATGTTTACAGATACACACATATGTTACAGATACACACATATGTTACAGATACACAGATATATTACAGATACACTGTTACAGATACACACATATGTTTACAGATACACACATATGTTACAGATACACTGTTACAGATACACACATATGTTTACAGATACACAGATATGTTACAGATACACTGTTACAGATACACACATATGTTACAGATACACACATATGTTTACAGATACACACATATGTTTACAGATACACACATATGTTACAGATGAGCTCTACAACAGAGTCTCACAACTCAATAACTGGTTGAAAACTGTTTTCTGCCCCTCCCAAAAGATAACATTTGTAGATAATTGGTCCTCTTTCTGGGACTCATTCACGAACAGGACCAAACCTGGCCTGCTGAGGAGTGACGGACTTCATCCTAGCTGGAGACGCGTTCTCTTATCTATCAACATAGACAGGGCTCTAACTCCTCTAGCTCTACAATGAGATAGGGTGCAGGCCAGTCAGCAGGCTGTTAGCCAGACTGCCAGCTTAGTGGATTCTGCCACTAGCACAGTCAATGTATTCAGCGCAGCTTTCTCCACTGAGACCGTGTCTGTGCCTCGATCTAGGTTGGGCAAAACCAAACATGGTGTTGTTTGCCTTAGCAATCTCACTGGAATAAAGACCTCCTCCATTCCTGCCATTATTGAAAGAGATTGTTATACCTCACATCTCAAAATAGGGCTGCTTAATGTTAGATCCCTCACTTCCAATGCAGTCATAGTCAATTAATGAATCACTTGAATGAAACATGGCTCAAGCCTGAGGAATTTACAGAGTTAAATAAGGCATCTCCTCCTGGTTACACTAGTGACCATATTCCCTATGCATTCCACAAAGGTGGAGGTGCTGCTAACATTTCCGACAGCAAATTTCAACCCGCATTTTCGTAATTTGAGCTTCTAGTATGAAATATATGCAGCCTACTCGATCACTTGTTAGAGCTACTGTTTACACGCCTCCTGGGCCATATACAGCACTCCGCACTGAGTTCCCTTAATTCCTATCGGACCTTGTAGTCATGGCAGATAGTATTGACATTTTTGATGACTTCAATATTCACATGGAAAAGTCCACAGACCCACTCCAAAAGGCATCCAGGGCCATCCTCGACTCAGTGGGTTTTGTCCAACATGTCTCCGGACCGACAAATTGACACAGTCATACCCTGGAACTAGTTTTGTCCTGTGGAATAAATATTGTGGCTCTATAGTGCATTTGAAAGTATTCAGACAACTGAACTTTTCCACATTTTGTAATGTCACAGCTTTATTCTAAAATAGATTAAATAAAACAATCTCTGACAAAGACATGAGGGGAAACAGAAGGTTAAATACACAACAGGTAATAAATGGGATTGAAAACAGGTGTGTGTGAAGACAAGACAAAACCAATGGAAAATGAAACATGGATCGATGATGGCTAGAAGACCGGTGACGTCGACCGCCGAGATCCGCCCGAACAAGGAGAGGCAACGACTTCTGCAGAAGTTGTGACAGGCAATGCATTTCTTAGCCACTATAAGTGCTGGGTTACACAGTTACTTCAGATAACACTCTCCAGTATCATCATTATCCAAGCCACCAAAAACAGGGAGAAGGGAGAATCTGTAGACCTGCTGAGCTAAAAACAACATACTCTTTTTCAGAATAAATCAAGCCTTTACAAAACCATAACATATACAAATATATCCCCTTTTGTGTTTTACACCTCCAACAGAGGAAGTACATTTCTGAGTGCATGTAGTTCAGTTTCACCAGCATATAGTATGTTCTATGGATGGTCTTCAACTGCATCAATTTACGTCTGAGATTATATGAACATGACTGGGCATTCTAACACATCTGAATCCATTCATCATCATCATCAATAGCTTCTAAAAGGTCTTCCTCACATTTTTATTTTACATGTTGTGTATCATCGGGAAAAGCCTCTATTAACCCTTGATACAGTTTGGAAATTAACATTGGAAGTTTGTCAGTCTGCCTTAAAATAACATATGGCTTGTCCAGTGTTTGCTACAGAGAGAGAATAAAGTGTTGTATCTGCAAAAATTCACTTCACCTCTGTCACAGACTGGTCTTCCCTGGCTGCCTGACACTGCCTGGACCCCTGTCACCATCTGATCCTCCTAAAATGAGGCATGACAAAGAAATACATTGGTGTACATTTATACATTATATTATCCAAGAATAGAATCAATGTGTCAATAATTGAAATTACCATTATTATCACATGGCAGTTAATTCATTTATGATTAGACTGTAGTTTACTACAGTGTCTGTAAATAAATATTGATAATGGAAAGAAGTTGAGGGGTTCAACCAACGTGAGTCAAAGTGCAATCAGAAATGTAATCATCTTTGCAAAGGAACAGGCAACAAAGTGCACATCGGTTAGGCTACTATGGTGAGCGTAGGTTAGGCTACTATGGTGAGCATAGGTTAGGCTACTATGGTGAGCATAGGTTAGGCTACTATGGCGAGCGTAGGTTAGGCTACTATGGTGAGCATAGGTTAGGCTACTATGGCGAGCGTAGGTTAGGCTACTATGGTGAGCATAGGTTAGGCTACTATGGCGAGCATAGGTTAGGCTACTATGGTGAGCGTAGGTTAGGCTACTATGGCGAGCATAGGTTAGGCTACTATGGTGAGCGTAGGTTAGGCTACTATGGTGAGCGAGCGTTGCGCCTTTTCATATTCATTAAGTATTGATCACCCATTTATTCGTCTCTGCCTGCAAATAGTCCTCTAAAAAGGTAGGTTATACCCTATAGGCCGATGCAAAACACAGCAAGTGTGACTGTCATCATTCTTGTTGCTTCCAGTTCAGTAGCTATAAGAGATCAGGTGGGTCTCCGTTAAATAGAGTAGGCTATATCCTGTGCATGGGCGGAGAAGCACGGGACAATTATCTTTCCAAGGTAATGTACTTCGTAAATAGGCCTATGATTGGCCTATAGTTTACAACATTGCCTGGAAATAGGCCTAAAAATTTATCACCCATATTTCTCTGTCTGAAAATGTTCCTGAAAGGTAGGTTATAAAAATAGCTCAAGAAAAAGTCTCTCCAACTCTCCTCTCTTCAAACTGCATCTACCATAGTGACATATATAGCCAGTAAGACAATGTACGTGAGTTGCGTCACATACTTCTAAAATAAAATTGTGGGACTGAGGTTGGGAACAGTTCTTGCGGTAGTGGGTGGGAGTCGGACAGAAAGTCAGCAGATTTGGTGTCAGGTGTGTGTGTACTGGGAGCGTGCATACTGGGAGCGTGCGTACTGGGAGCGTGCGTACTGGGAGCGTGCGTGCTGGGAGCGTGAGTACTGGGAGCGTGAGTACTGGGAGCGTGCGTACTGGGAGCGTGCGTACTGGGAGCGTGCGTACTGGGAGCGTGCGTACTGGGAGCGTACTGGGAGCGTGCGTACTGGGAGCGTGCATGGGAGCGTGAGTACTGGGAGCGTGAGTACTGGGAGCGTGCGTACTGGGAGCGTGCATGGGAGCGTGAGTACTGGGAGCGTGCGTACTGGGAGCGTGCGTACTGGGAGCGTGAGTACTGGGAGCGTGCGTACTGGGAGCGTGCGTACTGGGAGCGTGCTTACTGGGAGCGTGCGTACTGGGAGCGTGCGTACTGGGAGCATGCGTGCGTACTGGGAGCGTGCGTACTGGGAGCGTGCGTACTGGGAGCGTCCGTACTGGGAGCGTGCGTACTGGGAGCGTGCGTACAGTGAGCGTGCGTACAGTGAGCATGCGTGCGTACTGGGAGCATGCGTGCGTACTGGGAGCGTGCGTACTGGGAGCGTGCGTACAGTGAGCGTGCGTACAGTGAGCATGCGTGCGTACTGGGAGCATGCATGCGTACTTGTAGCATGCGCGCGTCCTGGGAGCGTGCGTACTGGGAGCGTGCGTACTGGGAGCGTGCGTACTGGGAGCATGCGTGCGTACTGGGAGCGTGCATGGGAGCGTGAGTACTGGGAGCGTGCGTACTGGGAGCGTGCGTACTGGGAGCGTGAGTACTGGGAGCGTGCGTACTGGGAGCGTGCGTACTGGGAGCGTGCGTACTGGGAGCGTGCGTACTGGGAGCATGCGTGCGTACTGGGAGCGTGCTTACTGGGAGCGTGCGTACTGGGAGCGTGCGTACTGGGAGCGTGCGTACTGGGAGCATGTGTCCGTACTGGGAGCGAGTGTACTGGGAGCGTGCGTACTGGGAGTATGCGTGCTTATTGGGAGAGTGCGTACTGGGAGCGTGTGTACTGGGAGCGTGTGTACTGGGAGCGTGCGTACTGGGAGCGTGCGTACTGGGAGCGTGCGTACTGGGAGCGTGCGTACTGGGAGCATGCATGTGTACTGGGAGCATGCATGCGTACTTGTAGCATGCGCGCGTACTGGGAGCGTGCGGACTGGGAGCATGCGTACTGGGAGCATGCGTGCGTACTGGGAGCATGCGTGCGTACTGGGAGCGTGCGTACTGGGAGCGGAGTCAGGTGCAGGAGAGCAGAGATTTGTGAACAGGCGCACACTTTATTGAGGCAAAAGTGCAAAATGCGCAAAACAGTCACGAGAATTATGTTTAACAATAAACATCTTCGTGAAATACCACGGAAAAAACAAACCAGTCTGGAGCGACAACAACAAACACGTTACACAAACAATCTGATGGGGAACAGAGGAATACATACATGTAGATTGATTGGGGAATGAAAACCAGGTGTGTAGGGAACAAGACAAAACAAATGGATACATGAAATGTATGTTATCCATACATCAACTGTTATCCATACATCAAATGGATACTGTATGTTATCCATGTCGTCATTCAGCCACGACTCGGTGAAACACAAGATTTTACAGTTTTTAGTGTCCGGTTGGTAGGATAGTCTTATTCTGAGCTCATCCATTTTATTATCCAGTGATTGCACGTTGACTAATAGAACTGATGGTAGAGGCAGATTACACACTCAACGTTGGATCCTTGCAAAGGCACCCTGACCTACGTCCCCGATATCTCTGTCTCTTCTTCATGCGAATGACAGTGATTTGTACCTTATAGGGTTGCACTGTAGCTAGTTAGTTAATCTTTTTTTGCATTTTTTAATATATTTACTTACTTGAATAGGTTATCCCAGCAGTGGGAAACAGGGTAGTAAAAGTTAGTTTTTTTTAGAGCATATTACTATTTACCTGTGAATAAATTCATGAAATTGAGAATGGATTAAACTATTTACCCATTTAATAACCAGGCACAATCGATCTGCTGCTTTGTGCTGTCTTATGCTGCTAGCACGGCCACAAGCAGCCACTCTAGGCTGAAGCAGAAAACAGCAATCTACTGCGTGCTAGTGTACACGAGCCGTTAGAGAGAGAGCTGGCCAAAAGTTACCTTTAGCCTCAATCAGACTAGACCTGAATCAAACAAAGAAACCATACTAGTAAGTATGTCAATGTTACATTATTGATATGTCAGTTTACATAGAAATGTCCCTACTTTTCACACTTGCACATTAATATACAGCTATAACGATACAGGCTTCGCCATCATGGTGCACAGTAGATATCTGCACTGGACCTATCTTTTTCATCCCGCTCCAGCCCGAATGTCACGACTTCCTCCGAAGTCGGCTCCTCTCCTTGTTCGGCGGCGTTCGGCGGTTGCATTAAGGAGAGGTATATCTATAATTCCATGTGTATAACATGTATTTTCATCTACATTTATGATGAGTATTTCTGATGAATCGATGTGGCTATGCAAAATCACTGGATGTTTTTGGAACTAGTGAACGTAACGCATCAATGTAAACTCAGATTTTTTGATAGAAATGTTAACTTTATCAAACAAAACATACATGTATTGTGTAACATGAAGTCCTATGAGTGTCATCTGATAAAGATCATCAAAGGTTAGTGAAGAATTTGATCTCTATTTGTGCTGTGGTCTAAGATACTGCATCTCAGTACAACAGACGTCACTGCAACCTGGTTCAAATCCAGGCTGCATCGCATCCGGCTGTGGTTGGGAGTCATGCTGCCAGAGGCGCCCCTCAGTCCAGTGGCGCCCTCTACGAGGGTCTTCAGTCCTCGTCCCGCACCCGAGCCGCCCCCGTTAGAAGGCCCACCCGGACCCTCCCCTTTAGAGTCAGGTTTTGCCAGAGTCCGCACCTTTGGGGGGGTATACTGTTACGCCCTGGCCATAGAGAGGCTTTTTATTCTCTATTTTGGTTAGGCCAGGGTGTGACTAGGGTGGGCATTCTATGTCCTTTTTTCTATGTGTTGTATTTCTATGTCTTGGCCTGGTATGGTTCTCAATCAGGGACAGCTGTCTATTGTTGTCTCTGATTGAGAACCATACTTAGGTACCCTTTCCCCCCACCTGTTTTGTGGGAAGGTCATTTTGTAGTTGTTCAGGGCACATAGGCTAAAGCTTCATGGTGGTTTTTTGTTCTTTGTTTTGTTGGCGTCATTTTTAAATAAAGTTCAAATGTACGCTTATCATGCTGCACCTTGGTCCAGTCCTACAGCCAGCCGTGACATAACCGACTTGCCAAAACTATAATTTGTTTTAACAAGAAATGTGTGGAGTGGTTGAAAAACGAGTTTTAATGTCTCCAACCTAAGTGTATTTAAACTTCCGACTTCAACTGTATCTAGCCAACTTTGCAGACTGTATAGCTAGCTAGCTGAATGAAATATCACCATCTACCTATCTTCATATGAGGTAGCTATCTTGATGTATTTATCTTTGTAAAAAACAAACTCCAAATCTATTTGTAGGTTGCTAGCTAAAAGCAATGGAGGAGGGTGAAAGAATAGCAGCCCCAACTGTCAAAGAATGCTATTCTGGATAAGGCAGGTACTTCTGTGTAGTTCCAGTCCATACAAGTAAGGAAGGAGATCATAGTAATATAATAGTAAGTGCTGTCAAATTTGAGTCAAATGAAGTCTGTTTCTTGTGATGTTTTCTGACCTGAAAATACAGAGAGCTATGAAAGCCTGTCTGCAGATGGAGAGGTCCCAATTGTTTCATTTTTTTATTTCACCTTTATTTAACCAGGTAGGCAAGTTGAGAACAAATTCTCATTTGCAATTGCGACCTGGCCCAGATAAAGCAAAGCAGTTCGACACATACAACGACACAGAGTTACACATGGAGCAAAACAAACATACAGTCAATAATACAGTATAAACAAGTCTATATACGATGTGAGCAAATGAGGTGAGATAAGGGAGGTAAAGGCAAAAAAAAAGGCCATGGTGGCGAAGTAAATACAATATAGCAAGTAAAACACTGGAATGGTAGATTTGCAATGGAAGAATGTGCAAAGTAGAAATAAAAATAATGGGGTGCAAAGGAGAAAATAAATAAATAAATTAAATACAGTAGGGAAAGAGGTAGTTGTTTGTGCTAAAATATAGGTGGGCTACGTACAGGTGCAGTAATCCGTGAGCTGCTCTGACAGTTGGTGCTTAAAGCTAGTGAGGGAGATAAGTGTTTCCAGTTTCAGTGCTTTTTGTAGTTTGTTCCAGTCATTGGCAGCAGAGAACTGGAAGGAGAGGCGGCCAAAGAAAGAATTGGTTTTGGGGGTGACTAGAGAGATATACCTGCTGGAGCGTGTGCTACAGGTGGGAGATGCTATGGTGACCAGCGAGCTGAGATAAGGGGGGACTTTACCTAGCAGGGTAAACCGAGCCAGTGGGTTTGGCGACGAGTATGAAGCGAGGGCCAGCCAACGAGAGCGTACAGGTCGCAATGGTGGGTAGTATATGGGGCTTTGGTGACAAAACGGATTGCACTGTGATAGACTGCATCCAATTTGTTGAGTAGGGTATAGGAGGCTATTTTGTAAATGACATCGCCAAAGTTGAGGATTGGTAGGATGGTCAGTTTTACAAGGGTATGTTTGGCAGCATGAGTGAAGGATGCTTTGTTGCGAAATAGGAAGCCAATTCTAGATTTAACTTTGGATTGGAGATATTTGATATGGGTCTGGAAGGAGAGTTTACAGTCTAATCAGACACCTAAGTATTTGTAGTTGTCCACGTATTCTAAATCAGAGTCGTCCAGAGTAGTGATGTTGGACTGGGGGGTAGGTGCGGGTAGTGATCGGTTGAAGAGCATGCATTTAGTTTTACTTGTATTTAAGTGCAATTGAAGGAGAGTTGTGCCACGGAAGGAGAGTTGTATGGCATTGGAGCTTGCCTGGAGGGTTGTTAACACAGTGTCCAAAGAAGGGCCAGAAGTATACAGAATGGTGTCGTCTGCGTAGAGGTGGATCAGAGACTCACCAGCAGCAAGAGCGACCTCATTGATGTATACAGAGAAGAGAGTCGGTCCAAGAATTGAACCCTGTGGCACCCCCATAGAGACTGCCAGAGGTCCGGACAGCAGACCCTCCGATTTGACACACTGAACTCTATCAGAGAAGTAGTTGGTGAATCAGGCGAGGCAATCATTTGAGAAACCAAGGCTGTCGAGTCTGCCGATGAGGCTGTGGTGATTGACAGAGTCGAAAGCCTTGGCCAGATCAATGAACACGGCTGCACAGTAATGTTTTTTATCGATGGCGGTTAAGATATCGTTTAGGACCTTGAGTGTGGCTGAGGTGCACCCATGACCAACTCTGAAACCAGATTGCATAGCAGAGAAGGTATGGTGAGATTCTAAATGGTCGGTAATCTGTTTGTTGACTTGACTTTCGAAGACCTTAGAAAGGCATGGTAGGATAGATATAGGTCTGTAGCAGTTTGGGTCAAGAGTGTCCCCCCCTTTGAAGAGGGGGATGACCGCAGCTGCTTTCCAATCTTTGGGGATCTCAGATGACACGAAAGAGAGGTTGAACAGGCTAGTAATAGGGGTGACAACAATTTCGGCAGATAATTTTAGAAAGAAAGGGTCCAGATTGTCTAGCCCGGCTGATTTGTAGGGGTCCAGATTTTGCAGCTCTTTCAGAACATCAGCTGAACGGATTTGGGAGAAGGAGAAATGGGGAAGGCTTTGGCGAGTTGCTGTGGGGGGTGCAGTGCTGTTGACCGGGGTAGGAGTAGCCAGGTGGAAAGCATGGCCAGCCGTAGAAAAATGCTTATTGAAAGTCTCAATTATGGTGGATTTATCAGTGGTGACAGTGTTTCCTATCATCAGTGCAGTGGGCAGCTGGGAGGAGGTGTTCTTATTCTCCATGGACTTTACATTGTTAGACAGCCAATGAAGAACAATGGTTCTCAGTCCTGGTCCTGGGGACTCAAAGAGGGGTACATTTTGTTTTTGCCTTAGTACTGCACAGCTGATTCAAATGATCAACTCATCATCAATCTTCAAGTGGTATTTATGTATTCATATTGATGCTATCCTTTATATGATCCTGCTGTTGTCACATGCTACACATGCACATGTGTGTGCACATTCATCTATCTATCCAATGTTATCATGATTCGATATGAGATATTCTACTTTAGTAATCCACAATGACCTGGTGATGTAAAAGTCTAATAATTACATTATCTTCCATATTCCTAGAAATACCTTTCAAGTGGTGAATCCTTCAAAACATATTACTACAGTTACCATGTAGGGCACTGCACAGTTGGGTGACCAGGGCCATCTGGGACTGCCTCGTTGGGAAATGCAGGTGTATATGAGGAATACCTGTGTCCTGCACAACTTCATGAGAATGGACATATGATGACCAGGGGAGAAGTCTGCTGCTCTTCAGGATGTTTCAAGCATGGGGACCAACAATGCAGAACGGGAGACAATCCGTGTGCGGGAGATCTTCACCTCCTACTTCTTCCAAGAGGATGCTGTTCCCTGGTAACACCATAGACTACACTATGCACAACCAAAGGCTATTTTAAGAGACATTCAGATTGCAACAACAGTATTCTTCCATTTACTTAACTATGTCAACTGTAGTCATTAAATTCCCAGTTTCTCTCCTTTTGATTTCTACTTCTCAGGTGAGGGTGCTGTTTAAGTAAGGGTGTGATGTCTGTACAAAACCAAAACAGGCTATTTTAGGAGTCACCCATATTGATATAATGTAGAACAATTAGACAGCCTATAACCCACACCTATATGCTATTGTATCAATCTGATTGATGCATTGTGTTGTGCAGTAAGCAGGCTCAGGTGTATAACTGGTTCCTTCCACATTCAAAGAACAGGCAAGAGGACCAACTATGGAGAATAATAAGACACTTCCTTATTTATATAACTACGCTATATTGTTTGTCCTCGTGTGTCTGTGCATGTTTTTCAGTATAAAGTACTCTGCAGCCACTTAGTGTGGACACCAGGTGAGGCCACACACATATTCCTGTTGAACACTGTCTATTTAACCTCCTTATTTTCTCAATAACAGTCTCTCTCCTTCACTTCATCCCTCTCCCCCTTCTCCCTAAATCCTCTAGGGTTATATCAGCTGTGTCGGTGAACCCTTCCCGAATCTGAACTAGATGACACATGGAGGACACAGCGTGATCAGAGGTGAAAGGTCACTTGGTCGGGTCAACAGGAAGCAATATAAAAGAGGTGCTTTGAGTTGAAATACAGATAGAAATGCAGTCGTCCTCAGAGTTAATGATCCAGTGTTAGAACAAAATAAAGACAAGGCTTAATAATGCTATTTATCTCTCTCCATCTGTCTCTCGTCTGCAGGTTTGTTTTGATGTGAGAGAGGATGCCAACCCCCAGTCCCATCATCACCACCTCACCCGCTCGTAAGATAACCTTAGGGCCGACAAAGCTGGTTAGGAGACACCCGCTAGAGACACTATTATGTAATTGTGATGAACTGAGAGAATATTAAGTTTAGTAGCAATGTAATTCATTAATCATATGCTGTCTTCCCTGCTCCTTTGTTCTTACCTCTTTTCCTTTCTGTCTTTGACACTCTTTTCACACCTCTCTTCCACCTCCTCTTTCTTCCTCTGTTTTTATAATGCACACCAAAAGTACACTGAAGTACAGATTTGTCTTGTATTTATAACATTACAATTATAATATTTTTAATTAATATATTATGCAATTATAACACTTATTTATAACATTGATATGAACTTATTTCAGTAAAGCATTCACAATCTCTACTGGAATCAGTCCACATTCTCTACTGGAATCTGTTCACATTCTCTACTGGAATCGGTTCACATTCTCTACTGGAATCTGTTCACATTCTTTACTGGAATCTGTTCACATTCTTTACTGGAATCTGTTCACATTCTCTACTGGAATCAGTCCACATTCTCTACTGGAATCGGTTCACATTTTCTACTGGAATCGGTTCACATTCTCTACTGGAATCAGTCCACATTCTCTACTGGAATCGGTTCACATTTTCTACTGGAATCGGTTCACATTCTCTACTGGAATCGGTTCACATTCTCTACTGGAATCGGTTCACATTTTCTACTGGAATCGGTTCACATTCTCTACTGGAATCAGTCCACATTCTCTACTGGAATCAGTCCACATTCTCTACTGGAATCGGTTCACATTCTCTACTGGAATCGGTTCACATTCTCTACTGGAATCTGTTCACATTCTCTACTGGAATCTGTTCACATTCTTTACTGGAATCGGTTCACATTCTCTACTGGAATCTGTTCACATTCTCTACTGGAATCTGTTCACATTCTTTACTGGAATCGGTTCACATTACTGGAATCTGTTCACATTCTCTACTGGAATCGGTTCACATTCTCTACTGGAATCGGTTCACATTCTCTACTGGAATCAGTCCACATTCTCTACTGGAATCAGTCCACATTCTTTACTGGATGGAATCAGTCCACATTCTTTACTGGAATCGGTTCACATTCTCTACTGGAATCTGTTCACATTCTCTACTGGAATCTGTTCACATTCTCTACTGGAATCAGTTCACATTCTCTACTGGAATCAGTCCACATTCTCTACTGGAATCGGTTCACATTCTCTACTGGAATCGGTTCACATTCTCTACTGGAATCGGTTCACATTCTCTACTGGAATCAGTTCACATTCTCTACTGGAATCTGTTCACATTCTCTACTGGAATCTGTTCACATTCTCTACTGGAATCAGTTCACGACAGATTTGTACCGTGTCAGCACGGGGGTTTGAACTTGCAACCTTCCGGTTACTAGTCAAACACTCTAACCACTAGGCTACCCTGCCGCAGGAAGTCGGTCCCTCTCCTTGTTGGGCGGTGTTTGGCAGTCATTGTCACCGACCTTCTAGCCATCACTGATCCAATTTGAATTTTCCATTGGTTTTGTCTTGTCCTCCTTCACAACTGTTACCAATCCCATCAATTACATGTGTATTTAACCCTCTGTTTCCCCTCATGTCCTTGTCGGAGATTGTTTTGTTGTATGTTATGTGCAAGTCATGTGTCGGTGTGCGATGGGTTTCGTACCCACTTGTATTATTTTTTGTATATTTTGGTTTTTGGAGTTTTATGAGCACTTATTAAATGACTCCGTTTATACTAAGTTCCTTTTCCTGCCATCGACACGCACCCATTACAGGTATGATGGCTGTGTGATCCCATGGTGTGTATACTTGCATACTATTGTTTTTACAGATGAACGCGGTGTCAGGATTTGGCCAGGGTTGTTCCGGGTTTTGGTCACTAGATGCCCCCATTGTGCTTTTTGACCTTATGTTTTTTCCCTTGTTCCCCATTATTATTTGCACCTGTGCCTCTTTTCCCCTGATTGTATTTAAACCCTTAGTTTCCCTCAGTTCTGTGCTCTGTGTTTGTATGTTAGCACCCAGCCCTAGTGTTCTGTGTATTCTTGTCGATTCCGGTGGATGCTCTTGTGGAATTCTGTTTTTGTTTTTGAGTATCTCTTAAGGCTTTTTTGTGCTATTCCTACCACCTTTTGGATTTGCCATTTTTGTATTTAAGGACTTCTCCTTTTTACTTTATTAAATACACCGTCTTAAGTACTGCTGTGTCTGCCTCATCTTCTGGGTTCGGCTGACTATTCGTGGCTCAGTTGGTTGAGTGACTGTTTCTCACTCCGGAGACCCAGGTTCGTAACCGGGTCCTGACAGAAACACAGAGCCTAAAATGAACCCAGAGGCAGCCAGTTCCCAGGACCTTTTTGCCATGCTGTCCCACCACCAGGAGACTGTCCAACGCCACGAAGCCGCCCTGGTTCAGCAAGAGGCCTTAATGGCTAGACATTGTCATCTTCTGTCGGAGATGCTGACTTCCATTAAGCAAATTTCTGATCGTCTTACCCCGGCAACAGTTCCCGTCCCAGTACCTCATATTCACGTACCCATGGCAGTTAACCCCCTGGCTGAACCTCGTCTTCCACCTCCCCAACGGTTCTCAGGTGATCCAAGTGCTTGTAAAGGGTTTCTCACCCAATGTTCTCTCTCCTTTGAGCTACAACCCTCGTCGTTTCCCACCGACCGGTCTAAGATCGCTTATATCATCACCCTGCTGTCGGAAAAAGCCCTGGCCTGGGCTACTGCTGTGTGGGATGCCCATAGTTCCTGCTGTGCCAGCTACTCTGCCTTTGCTGAGGAATTCAAACGAGTGTTTCAAGGCCCAAGCAGTGGTTCTGACTCAGCCAAACAGCTCCTGACTCTCCACCAAGGTTGGCGCAGCGTGACGGACTATGCCATCCAGTTCCGCACGGTGGCAGCAGCAAGTGGCTGGAACAACGAGGCGCTCACGGTGTGCTTTCTGAAAGGCCTTTCCGACACTATCCAAGATGAACTGGCCACTCGGGAACCACCGGACAATCTCGAGTCCCTGATCAAGTTGGCCTCACGCATTGACCAGCGTCTGAGAGAGAGAGAACTCAACCGTAGACCTCTAGCCCCTATCAGTCCCAGCTCCGAGTCCCCACCTTTATCCTCGCTGGCTCCATCGGAACCCATGCAGATTGGACGCATCTCCCAGGCTGAGAGAGACCGCCGGATGAGGGAGCGACGCTGTCTATATTGCGGCAAACCGGGCCAATTCCGTTCCACGTGTCCCGGGCTCCAGGGAAACGCTCTGTCCCGTACAGACCGGGGGGAACTGTAACGGGAAACATAACCTCCTCCCATCCGTCCAACTCCCGTCTGCTCATTCCAGTCACCCTCTCCTGGGACAACCACAAGCTTCACCTTCAAGCCTTGGTAGACTCTGGAGCCGCAGGTAACTTCATGGATGTTGTCTGGGCGAAGGAGAATGGCGTTCCCTCTGAACCTCTAAGTGAACCCATGAGGGTCACTACATTGGATGGAAGCCCTTTGGGATCTGGACTTGTCACTCATGTCACTACCTCCTTGCGACTTTCAGTTTCACAACACCAGGAATTGATGAACTTTCATTTGATCTCCTGTTCCGAGTTCCCTCTCGTCCTTGGATACCCCTGGCTTCACAGCCATAACCCTCACATCGACTGGTCTGTGGGCACTATCAAGCAGTGGGTCCTACGTGCCAAGCTACTTGTATTTTCCAGAATTCCCCGAGTTCTACTCCCGAGTCTTTAGAATCCATCGACCTGACCCGAGTTCCCGAGTGTTACCATGACCTCAAACTGGTGTTTAGCAAACAGAGGGCCACCATGCTACCACCCCATAGACCTTACGATTGCCCCATCGACCTGTTTCCGGGCACTTGCCCCCCAGGGGTCGGATCTTTTCCCTATCTCCACCCGAACGAGCTGCTATGGATACCTACATCAAGGACGCTCTGGAAGCAGGCCTCATGCGTCCATCCACCTCCCCGGCGGGAGCAGGGTTTTTCTTTGTGGCCAAGAAAGATGGTGGATTACGTCCTTGCATCGACTACCGGGGACTCAATGCCATAACCGTCCGTAACCGTTACCCGCTACCCCTTATGGCCACAGCCTTCGAGCTGCTCCAGGAAGCAGTTGTTTTCACTAAGCTTGACCTGCGGAACGCATACCATCTTGTGCGGATCAGACCTGGTGACGAGTGGAAGACCGCTTTCAACACGCCTACTGGTCACTATGAATACTTGGTGATGCCCTTCGGCCTGACCAACGCCCCAGCGGTGTTCCAAGCGCTCATAAACGATGTGCTTAGGGATATGCTTAACATATTTGTGTTCGTTTACTTGGATGACATCCTCATCTTTTCGAGTTCCCTTCAAGAACACACTAAGCATGTCAGACAAGTACTCAAACGCCTCCTGGACAGCCATCTGTACGTTAAGCCGGAAAAATGTGAATTCCATTCATCCCGAGTACAATTCCTGGGATTTGTAGTGGAACCCGGTCGAGTCCAAATGGACCCCAGGAAGGTAGGGGCGGTAGCGGATTGGCCCACCCCCAAATCCGTTAAGGAAGTTCAGCGTTTCCTGGGCTTCACAAACTTCTACCGCAAGTTCATCAAGAACTTCAGCTTGGTGGCAGCCCCTCTCTCAGCTTTAACCAAGGGTGGCAATGCAAGGTTTTTGTGGGGAAGAGAAGCTGAGACGGCCTTCCAAGGACTCAAGCAGCGCGTTCTCTCTGCTCCCATCCTGATACTACCGACTACGGATGAACCATTTGTGGTGGAGGTAGACGCATCAGAGGTTGGTGTTGGAGCTGTCCTGTCTCAGAGGGGTGAAGACAAGAAGCTTCATCCGTGCGCTTTCTTCTCACACCGGCTTACCCCGACTGAGAGGAACTACGATGTGGGGGATCGTGAACTCCTAGCGGTTAAGATGGCATTGAAGGAATGGAGACACTGGCTCGAGGGGGCTTCTCACCCGTTTCAAGTGCTTACGGACCACAAAAATCTGGAGTATATCCAGCAGGCGAAGCGGTTGAACTCTAGACAAGCTAGATGGTCTCTTTTCTTCAATCGATTCCAGTTTATCCTCACCTATCGGCCCGGGTCGAAGAATCTCAAACCGGATGCCCTGTCCCGAGTCTACGCTCCTGCCATTCGAGATGACACGGACATGCCTGTCCTTCCTGCTGCTAAGATTGTGGCTCCGATCTCGTGGCAAGTTGAGGATACCGTGAGACGTGCTCAAGCTAGCGAACCGGACCCGAAAGGAGGTCCTGCCAATCGGTTGTTTGTCCCCAAGGCAGTGAGGACTCAGGTCCTTCTGTGGGGGCACTCCTCTCGCCTCACCTGTCATCCGGGCGTAGGTCGCACCTTGGAGTTCATCCAGCGTAAGTTCTGGTGGCCTACCATAAGAGAAGACGTTGCCACTTTCATCAATGCCTGCCCCGTGTGCTGCCAGGGCAAATCTTCTCACCTCCGCCCTCAAGGACTCCTTCACCCTTTACCTGTTCCCCACAGACCCTGGTCCCATATCTCATTGGACTTTATTACTGGACTTCCTCCATCCCATGGCAATACTACTATCCTAGTCATAATCGACAGGTTTTCAAAGGCGGCCAGGTTCGTGCCTCTGACTAAGTTACCTTCTGCCAAGGAAACGGCTGAGTTGGTAATTAATCATGTGTTCCGAGTCTTCGGCATTCCTCAAGATATGGTTTCTGACAGAGGTCCCCAGTTCGCCTCAAGGTTTTGGAAGGCCTTCTGCCAACTCATGGGGGCTTCTGCCAGTCTATCTTCAGGGTACCATCCGGAGTCCAACGGCCAAACAGAGAGGATGAATCAAGAGCTGGAAACCACCCTCCGATGTATGACTCGTGACAACCCGTCCACATGGTCATCCTTTATTGTTTGGGCCGAATACGCGCACAACACCTTGCGTTCCTCCTCCACTGGTATGTCCCCGCACGAGTGTCAGTTTGGCTATGCTCCTCCATTGTTCCCGGACCAGGAGGCAGAAGTCAGAGTGCCTTCAGCCTTGAAGTTCGTCAGACGCTGTCGGCTTATGTGGAGGAAGACCCGTCTTAATCTTATGCGTTCCTCACAGCGGTACCAACAACAAGCCAACAGACGTCGCCGTCCCGGGCCTACCCTGCGCCCCGGCCAGAGAGTCTGGCTCTCCACAAGAGACTTACCTCTACGGGTGGAGTCTCGCAAGCTGTCCCAAAAATACATCGGTCCCTTCAAGGTTGCCAGGAGAGTTAACCCAGTTTCTTATCGCCTACACTTACCCAGATCCCTTAAGATTAATCCCACTTTTCACATTTCATTGTTAAAACCTGTTGTTTTTTCTCCCCTTGTCCCGGCAGACAGACCTCCCCCTCCGCCTCGGCCAGCCGGCTTATACCGTCCATCGGATACTGGATTCCCACCGGGTGCAGCGGTCCTGGCAGTATCTGGTGGACTGGGAAGGCTACGGTCCCGAGGAGCGCTCCTGGGTTCCTGCCAAAGACATCCTGGACCCTGACCTCATTCGTCAGTTCAGGGCCCTCCACCCTGAGAGAGCTGGTAGGAACGTCAGGAGCCGTTCCTAGGGGGGGGATTCTGTCAGGATTTGGCCAGGGTTGTTCCGGGTTTTGGTCACTAGATGCCCCCATTGTGCTTTTTGACCTTATGTTTTTTCCCTTGTTCCCCATTATTATTTGCACCTGTGCCTCTTTTCCCCTGATTGTATTTAAACCCTTAGTTTCCCTCAGTTCTGTGCTCTGTGTTTGTATGTTAGCACCTAGCCCTAGTGTTCTGTGTATT
The DNA here is from genome assembly GCF_036934945.1 of Oncorhynchus masou masou. Taxonomy (NCBI): domain Eukaryota; kingdom Metazoa; phylum Chordata; class Actinopteri; order Salmoniformes; family Salmonidae; genus Oncorhynchus; species Oncorhynchus masou. The sequence goes on from NC_088243.1 coordinate 84,160,343, forward strand.
CTTGTCGATTCCGGTGGATGCTCTTGTGGAATTCTGTTTTTGTTTTTGAGTATCTCTTGAGGCTTTTTTGTGCTATTCCTACCACCTTTTGTATTTGCCATTTTTGTATTTAAGGACTTCTCCTTTTTACTTTATTAAATACACCGTCTTAAGTACTGCTGTGTCTGCCTCATCTTCTGGGTTCTGCTGACTATTCGTGGCTCAGTTGGTTGAGTGACTGTTTCTCACTCCGGAGACCCAGGTTCGTAACCGGGTCCTGACACGCGGTACCTTCAGGCATTTGGAAATTGCTCCTAAGTATGAACCAGACTTGTGGAGGTCTACAATTTTTTTCTGAGGTCTTGGCTGAATTCTTTCAATTTTCCCATGATGTCAAGCAAAGAGGCACTGAGTTTGAAGGTTGGACTTGAAATACATCCACAGGTACACCTCCAATTGCGCATTATTTTCCTTTTATTTGCGATTTTCAGAAATCGTTAACGTTGCGTTATGCTAATGAGCCTGAGGCTTTAGTCACGATCCCGGATCCGGGATGGGGAGTTTCAACAGGCATCTCTTCGATAATAATTTAATAGCCACCTCATATTGCTCTCTGACAGATAACAAAAATGCCATTTCTGAATGTGTGGCGGACATGACCCCCCACCCCCCTGTCCTCAACATGCCCCCCCTCCCTGTCCTCAACATGCCCCCCCCCCTGTCCTCAGTGACAGTTACACCCCTGTCCTCAACATGCCCCCCTCCCCCCTGTCCTCAGTGACAGTTACACCCCTGTCCTCAATATGACCCCCCTCCCCCTGCCCTGTCCTCAGTGACAGTTACACCCCTGTCCTCAATATGACCCCCCTCCCCCTGCCCTGTCCTCAGTGACAGTTACACCCCTGTCCTCAATATGACCCCCCTCCCCCTGCCCTGTCCTCAGTTACAGTTACACCCCTGCCTGGATTGCACAATGTTTGCACATTATTCATTTCAGAATTCTTCAAGCTCTGTCAAGTTGGTTGTTAATCATTGCTAGACAGCTATTTTCAAGTCTTGTCAATCTTGATAAGCAACTCCAGTGTAGATATGGCCTTGTGTTTTAGGTTAAATTCCTGCTGAAAGGTGAATTAATCTCCCAGTGTCTGGTGGAAAGCATATTGAACCAGGTTTTCCTCTAGGATTTGACCTGTGCTCCATTCCATTTCTTACCCCAATCCTTAAAGATTACAAGCATACCCATAACATGATGCAGCCACCACTATGCTTGAAAATATGGTGCTGCTCAATAATGTGTTGTATTGGATTTGTCTCAAATATAACACTTGGTATTCAGGACAAAAAGTGAATTGCTTTGCAGTATTACTTTAGTGCCTTGTTGCATGTTTTGGAAAATGTGTATTCTGTACAGTCTTCTTTCTCTTAACTCGGTCAATTAGGTTAGTACTGTGGAATATGTTTACAATGTTGTTGATCCATCCTCTGTTTGCTCCTATCACAGCCATTAAACTCCGTAACTGTTTTAAAGTCACCATTGGCCTCATGGTGAAATCCTTGAATGGTTTCCTTCCTCTCTGGCAACTGAGTTAGAAAGGACGACTGTATCTTTGTAAGTATTGGATGTATTGATACATCATCCAGTGTAATTAATAACTTCAGCTCTAAGGGATATTCAATGTCTGCTCTAAAAATGTGTACCCATATATCAATAGGTGCCCTTCTTGCCGAGCATCCCTGGTCTTTGTGGTTTAATCTGTGCTTTAAATTCACTGCTTGACTGTGTTTCAGAAACTTTGGAAGCTGTGGAGAAGCATTTGCAATGACTGGCAATACGAGCCGTGGTATGTGATTTAACACTGGGTCTGTGCTTAGAGAGGCAAGTTTCTACTGTCGTTCATTAGTCCCTCCCACCCACCCACACACCCACAAAAACACAAACACATACACACTGTGTAATACTCTAGTTGTCCCATTGTGAAACGGGTTCTACTGTACCTGCAATTAAATTTCCAAAGCCATGGGCTTAGCTAATTACTCCCAGCCAAATGCCTCATCTCCCCTTACTAAATAACCAACACACACACATGCACTCACTCATGAACGCACGCGCACACACACAAGACTCATCTCACCCCTGCTAAATAACCAGGCTGCATAATAGGATGAGAGGCTGTCAAATGGCCCCTGTGAATCCTCGGCTGCCAATCAATACAAAATTGGATTTACACCATTATGTTAAGTCAGCTATTTGTGGGCTTCCAGCTGAAAGATAAAAACTGTAATTTAGCTAATGCAATGCCCTGGAGATTGTGAGAATAGCTTGAGCTAAAGTTAGTACAGCTTATTTTATGTAGTTACTTACTCCCCCTAACACAATCTAAGTGTGCTCGCAACTGAAAAACAGACAAGCTAATGCTGAACAAACACGCACAGACACACACACACCAAAACAAGACAAGATGATGCTGAACAATTGTCAAATACAAATCACCATAGAAACATCATCTTGGAATGCCGAGGCGTGCTGTAAAATGCTGCTCTGTTTTCATCACCATAGAAACATCATCTTGGAATGCCGAGGCGTGCTGGAAAATGCTGCTCTATTTTCGTCACCATAGAAACATCATCTTGGAATGCCGAGGCGTGCTGTAAAATGCTGCTCTGTTTTCATCACCATAGAAACATCATCTTGGAATGCCGAGGCGTGCTGGAAAATGCTGCTCTATTTTCGTCACCATAGAAACATCATCTTGGAATGCCGAGGCGTGCTGTAAAATGCTGCTCTGTTTTCATCACCTTTCAGGAATCAAGGTAAGACCCAGATGCAGACTATCGAGGTAACAATGTTTATTGTAGCAACAGGGGCAGGCAAAGACAGGTCAAGGCAAGCAGGGGTGAATAATCCAGGGTAAGGCAAAGGTACAGGACGGCGGGCGGACTCAGGGTCAGGGACAGGCAGAGTTCAGTAATCCAGAGGTGGAGCAAAGGTACAAAATGACAGGCAGGCTTGGGGTCAGGCAGAGAGGTCAGGCGGGCAGGTACAGGGTCAGGACAGGCAAAGGTCAAAAACCAGGAGGACGCGTAAAGAGAGGCTGAGAAATGATAGGAGCTGACAGGAAAAATGCTGGTAAGCTTGAAAAAATAAGACGAACTGGCAACAAATAGACAGAGAACACAGGGGATGGGCAACACCTGGAGGGGGGTGGAGACAAGCACAAGGACAGGTAAAACAGATCAGGGCGTCACAGTACCCCCCCACCCCCCCTCTAGGGACGCCATGGTGTTCCACCTGGGCGGATTCCTGGTTGACTGGGAAGCTAGGAGTGAAAGTTGACGATGAGGGCCAAGATGTCTTTAGCGGAAACCCAGCACTTCTCCTCCGCGCCATAACCTTCCCAGTCAACCAGGTACTGGAAACCCCTGCCCCATGATCGAACCCTCAGGAGGCGTCTCACCGTGTACGCTGGCTGGCCCTCGATGACACGGGGGAGGGATAGGCCTAGAAAGAGAAGACAAGAGGCAGTCAGAAATGGCTTTGACTCGAGACACAGAAAAGTTTGGAAAAATACGGAGGGTTCAGAGCACCAGAGGACAAACAGCAGATGGGCTAATGATCTTGGAGCGGGGTGGACAGGTCTTGGCTTCCGGGGGTGTAGCCGTGGCCCTATAGCGATCAGCCAGTGCCTCATACTTGACCTTCTTGGATACCGGTAGGTGCTGCTGAAGCGAGGTGGCCCGGGCCTACTGAACCCCTCCCGGAGGTCCTGGTACTCTGCGGGGTTGGCGGAGAGGTCCGGGGCAATTTCCAAGCCACCAGGAAGACGTCCCGGGGCAGGCAGAGCTGACTTCAGGCAATGAGTGTGGCAGGCCAGGCTCCAACCCACGATGGCACCAGTATCCCAGTCAATGGCGGGATTGTGTTGCTGGAGCCAAGAGACTCCCAATACCACGGGGACCTGCGGAGACTCAACCAGCAGGAATTGGATAGCCTCGCTGTGGTTCCCCGACACTCATAGACTGACGAGGGTTGTCTGGTGGGTGACCCGGCTTATAGAGTTCCCGTCCAGAGCTCTAACACCCATGTGAATGTAGAGGAATTGAGTGGGGATGCCCAGCTCGGACGCCAGGGTAGCATCCATGAGACTCACATCGATCTCCAAGTCGATAAGTACCTGGAGAGACTTGGACTGATCTTCCCACAGCAGGGTGACATGGAAAGGGGGGGGCGAGTAAGGGGAGAAGAACAATTATCTTCAAGACCCACCAGAGTACTCACTCCAACAAATGAGCTAGGTCTCTTGAAGGGACAAGTAGACACAAAATGACCGGCAATACCCCAATACAGACAACTATGGGTCTCGAGTCTGCGTACGCGTTCGGCTGGAGACAGCCCATCCCTGCCGAGCTGCATTGGCTCGGGAAGAGGTGAATCGGCGTTCTCTGAAGACTCTTGGAGGGACTCGGGTTAGCACAGATCATTTCGGGGACACACCGGGGACTTCCGGACTTTATCAGATGAAAGGTGGGATCCCTGAGTGAGCTATTGGGACCACAATCGTACCTCTTCTCCGTCCTACATTCCCATAGTCGACCATCGATTTGGATGGTTAAAGCGATGAGTGAGTCAAGATCCGTGGGTAGTTCCCTCCTGTCTCAGCCTAAAGTATTTATGCTGCAGTAGTTTATGTGTCGGGGGGCTAGGGTCAGTTTGTTATATCTGGAGTACTTCTCCTGTCCTCTTCGGTGTCCTGTGTGAATTTAAGTATGTTCTCTCTTTCTCTCTTTCTTTCTCTCTCTCGGAGGACCTGAGCCCTAGGACCATGCCTCAGGACTACTCCTTGCTGTCCCCAGTCCACCTGGCCGTGCTGCTGCTCCAGTTTCAACTGTTCTGCCTGTGATTATTATTATTTGACCATGCTGGTCATTTATTAACATTTGAACATCTTGGCAATGTTCTGTTATAATCTCTACCCGGCACAGCCAGAAGAGGACTGGCCACCCCCACATAGCCTGGTTCCTCTCTAGGTTTCTTCCTAGGTTTTGGCCTTTCTAGGGAGTTTTTCCTAGCCACCGTGCTTCTACACCTGCATTGCTTGCTGTTCGGGGTTTTAGGCTGGGTTTCTGTAGAGCATTTTGAGATATCAGCTGATGTACGAAGGGTTATATAAATAAATTTGATTTGATTCTCAGGCTGCCAGCTCATCCTTTACCTCCTCCGATAATCCATGCAGGAACATGTCGAACAGCGCTTCCGGGTTCCAGGTACCATCCGCTGCTAGCATGCGGAACTCAACCGCAAAGTCTACCACACTGGGGGTGTCCTGCCGAAGCTGGAGTAACTTCCGGACAGCTTCTCTCCCAGACAACGGAACCTCTAACACCTTTCTCACCTCCACCACAAATACTTCTAAACTGAGGTAGACAGCGGATTGTTGCTCCCACACCGCTGTGGCCCAGGCGAGTACCCTCCCGGACATCAGCGTAACAATATACGCTATCTTCGAGTGGTCCGAGGGGAATGGATAATGCTGCAGCTCGGAAACGAGGGAGCACTGTGAGAAAATGGCCCGGCAGGTTCTGGAATCGCCATCATAGAGTTCCAGGGGAGGTAAGCGGGGTTCCCGGGATACCGGGGTGACGGCGCTGCTACCAGCCGGGTTACAGAGGGGCTGGGAGGTTACCGTCGTGGTAGGCTGCCTAGTAGGTAACCCACGGACTGTGTCCAATGCTTGGTCGTGACGATTGGCTGTGGCTTGGAACCCCTCCATCATGCCGCGAAGCAACTTCTCGAGCATACCAATGGTGGCTCTTTGGGAGGAGATGGCACAGCGGAGCTGGTCCAAGTCTGCTGGATCAGTCATGGCCAGTTCGTACTATCAGGAATCAAGGTAAGACCCAGATGCAGACTGTTGAAGTAACAATGTTTAATGTAGCAACATGGGCAGGCAAAGACAGGTCAAGGCAGGCAGGGGTAGATAATCCACAGTAATGGGCAACGGTACAGGACGGCAGGCAGGCGGACGGACGGGTACAGGATCAGGACAGGCAAAGGTCAAAACCAGTAGGACGAGGAAAGAGAGGCTGGGGAACAATAGGAGCTGACAGGAAAAACGCTTGTAAACTTTAACGAAGAAGATGAACTAGCACCAAACAGACAGAGAACACAGGTGTAAATACACAGGGGATCATAGGGAAGATGGGCGACCTCTGGAGGGGGGTGGAGACAAGCACAAGGACAGGAGAAACAGATCAGGGCGTGACATCACTGGAGAAACGCCATCTTGGAATGCCTAGGTGTGCTGTAAATTGCTGCTCTGTTTTCATCACCATAGAAACATTCTTTTGGAATGCCGAGGCGTGCTGTAAAATGCTGCTCTGTTTTCATCACCATAGAAACATTCTCTTGGAATGCTGAGACATGCTGTAAAATGCTGCTCTGTTTATTCATAATGGAAACAATCTTGGAATGCCAGGGCGTGCTGTAAAATGCTGCTCTGTTTATTCATAATGGAAACAATCTTGGAATGCCAAGGCGTGCTGTAAAATGCTGCTCTGTTTTCATCACCATAGAAACATTATCTTGGAATGCTGAGACGTGCTGTAAAATGCTGCTCTGTTTTCATCACCATAGGTACATCTTCTTGGAATGCTGAGACATGCTGTAAAATGCTGCTCTGTTTTCATCACCATAGAAACATCTTCTTGGAATGCTGATACGTGCTGTAAAATGCTGCTCTGTTTTCATCACCATAGAAACATTATCTTGGAATGCTGAGACGTGCTGTAAAATGCTGCTCTGTTGTCATCACCATAGAAACATCATTTTGGAATGCTGAGACGTGCTGTAAAATGCTGTTCTGTTGTCATCACCATAGAAACATCTTCTTGGAATGCTGAGACGTGCTGTAAAATGCTGCTCTATTGTGTTTGTATCTCCCTGTGTGGAGAGTCTCTAGTCATGGTGGGTGGTAGAAGAGTGTTTTCTATAGGCTTGGTGGGTGGTAGAGGAGAGCTGTCTATATGTGGGTGGATTGAGAGAGCTTTCTACAGGAATGGTGGGTGGTAGAGAAGACATATGTATATAGGCATGGTGGGTGGAAGACAGCTGTCTATAGGCATGGTGGGTGGTAGATGAGAGCTGTCTATTGGAATGGTGGGTGGTAGATAAGAGCTGTCTATAGGCATGGTGGGTGGTAGATGAGTGTTGTCCATTGGAATGGTGGGTGGTAGATAAGAGCTGTCTATAGGCATGGTGGGTGGTAGATGAGAGCTGTCTATTGGAATGGTGGGTAGTAGATGAGTGCTGTCCATTGGAATGGTGGGTGGTAGATGAGAGCTGTCTATTGGAATGGTGGGTGGTAGATGAGTGCTGTCCATTGGAATGGTGGGTGGTAGATGAATGTTGTCTATTGGCAAGATGGTTGATAGAGGAGTGTTGGACATAATACAGCAGGATGGATCTAATACAGCAGGATGGATACAGTACAGCAGGATGGATCTAATACAGCAGGATGGATCTAATACAGCAGGATGGATCTAATACAGCAGGATGGATGCGGTACAGCAGGATGGATCTAATACAGCAGGTTGGACACAATACAGCAGGATGGATCTAATACAGCAGGTTGGATCTAATACAGCAGGTTGGATCTAATACAGCAGGTTGGAAACAATAGAGCAGGTTGGATCTAATACAGCAAGATGGATCTAATACAGCAGGTTGGACACAATACAGCAGGATGGATCTAATACAGCAGGATGGATCTAATACAGCAGGTTGGAACTAATACAGCAGGTTGGGCACAATACAGCAGGATGGATCTAATACAGCAGGTTGGATCTAAAACTGCAGGTTGGATCTAATACAGCAGGTTGGACACAATACAGCAGGTTGGATCTAATACAGCAAGATGGATCTAATACAGCAGGTTGGACACAATACAGCAGGTTGGATCTAATACAGCAGGTTGGATCTAATACAGCAGGTTGGATCTAATACAGCAGGTTGGACACAATACAGCAGGTTGGATCTAATACAGTAAGATGGATCTAATACAGCAGGTTGGACACAATACAGCAGGATGGATCTAATACAGCAGGTTGGATCTAATACAGCAGGATGGATCTAATACAACAGGTTGGATCTAATACAGCAGCATGGATTAAATACAATAGAGCATTTTGGATGTAATACAGCATCATGAATGTAATACAGCATTTTGGATGTAATACAGCATCATTAATGTAATACAGCATTTTGGATGTAATACAGCATCATGGATGTAATACAGCATCTTGGATCTAATACAGCAGGTTGGATCTAATACAGCAGGTTGGACACAATACAGCAGGATGGATCTAATACAGCAGGTTGGATCTAATACAGCAAGTTGGATCTAATACAGCAGGTTGGACACAATACAGAAGGTTGGATCTAATACAGCAAGATGGATCTAATGCAGCAGGTTGGACACAATACAGCAGGATGGATCTAATACAGCAGGTTGGGTCTAATACAGCAGGTTGGATCTAATACAGCAGGATGGATCTAATACAACAGGTTGGATCTAATACAGCAGCATGGATTAAATACAATAGAGCATTTTGGATGTAATACAGCATTTTGGATGTAATATAGCATCATTAATGTATACAGCATTTTGGATGTAATACAGCATCATGGATGTAATACAGCATCATGGATGTAATACAGCATCTTGGGATGTAATACAGAATCATGGATGTAATACAGCATTATGGATGTAATACAGCATCATTAATGTAATACAGCATCATGGATGTAATACAGCATCTTGGATGTAATACAGCATCATGGATGTAATACAGCATCATGGATGTAATACAGCATCTTGGATGTAATACAGCATCATGGATGTAATACAGCATCTTTGATGTAATACAGCATCTTGGATGTATGTAATACAGCATCTTGGATGTAATACAGCATCATGGATGTAATACAGCATCATGGATGTAATACAGCATCTTGGATGTAATAGAGCATCATGGATGTAATACAGTAATATTGATACAATGCAGCAGCAAGGAATGTCTTCTAAAACATTTATATTGATTCTCCATCTGCAAAATCCTCACCATTTTTCGGTTCACAGAAAGGAATACCCTTTAAGAGTCTTTTTAGTACAACTTCATCACCTCTACTGAACACATTCATTCTCTTAGCGTCATTAAATATTCACACACTTTTCCCCTTCGTCCTTCTCAAGGTGAAGTGCTCTGGATGTTTCGTCCATTTGATCTAATTCAGCCTGACGGAAGCAATTACCCCTCTCCCACATGTACTCGATATGTGTCCCAAATAGCAACCTATTCTTTTCACAGAGCTCTACTTTTGAGCGGCGCCCGTAGCGGCTCTGGTCAGAAGTAAGCACTATATAGGGAATAGGGTGCCGTTTGGGATGCATCCTATATATGTGTATGTCCTTGTATTAAAGAAAACCACCCTATTCATTGCTTTTTATTCTAGCCTGTGAGGGAACCAACCATTGGACCTCTGACAACAAAGCGGCTCAAAGTTGCTCTGACCTGTCAGCAGATGATTGGTTGAGACAGCTCTGCTGGAAGAAAGGAAATCCACAGTAGACAAGGTCAGACATGATCCAATGTAGACGAGTAGGACCGCGTCCCAAATGGCACCCTATTCCCTTTATAGTGCACTATTTTGACCAGGACCCCACAGTGCAATATATAGGGAATAGGGTGCCATTTTGGACACGGTTGTAGACAAATGGCCCTGTCACCTGGGTGCACAGTTGAGTTTTATTCCCCCTGATCGCCCCATCTAATACACCTGGAATGAGGTGGAATATTCTGCATAGATATAGCCACACTGTCAACCGACAGAAGGCTTTGAACGGAAAGGTCTGAACACTTCACTGTCTCTTGAAGAGAAATGTCTTGTGTGCAGCTAATGGACAGCTGATGGCTATGTGGCTGACTCCAAAGGGCTCTTGTTCTGTAGACTAGACAGTCAGGTCATTTCAGTCATTGGTAGACAGTCTGTGTCCCAAATCGCACCATATTTCCTATATAGTGCACTACTAAGGTCAAAAATAGTGCACTATAAAGGGAAAACTGTGTCATTTGGACCCGACACGCTGCAGAGGGCCGGACAGACAGGTCATTCCAGCTGTGTGGGAGGGAAAGTCCTCCAGTTTAAAAAGGCTTTCCAGGAATATCTTCATGCAAAAGGATAGCCGGGGGGCTACCCAGAATTCATCACTGTCAAACACTTGCAGACCCTTTTGGCTGAGGCTGTTATAGGTCATGATAGAATCTCCTCTGAGTATATGGCACTCTTAGACTAAGCTATCTCTTCTCTGTATGCCATTTGAAAAGGTTAAGCTTTTTGGAAAAGGTTGGGCTCATTTCATATTTCTCCTCCCACGGAACGAACGTGGCTAACCACCAGGGAGACGTAGAAGGAGTTTAATACAAACATTAGATCACAATTGTGGAGGAGAAGAAGAGGCAGCAGTGCCTTTCAGATGAAAGAGAGAGAGGGGGTGTGTGTGTGTGTTTGTGTGTGCGTGCGTGTGTGTGTGTGTGTGTGTGCATGCGTGTGTGCGTGCAGGCTTGACAAAACGATTATGGCATGTGTCCAGAAGAACTAAACAAGCTCTTGTGTGTTTTCATTACAGCCTCAACAGATCATTCAGTTTAATAATCCAAATGTCAGAAATATTACCGTTATTTAACATTCTCTTTAAAAAGGTCAACGTGGTTGATGCATTATCGTTTCCTCAGAGCTCTGTCTCTAAGAGTACAGGGTATTTAAGGGTTTTAGATTTGATTTGTTACGGTCGGCGTGTGCATCCAGACGGCCTCCTATTCCATACATAGTGCCCTATGGGCTACATGAAGAGAACAGGGTGCCGTTAGGGACACACACGGAATGTCATCCACTGAGAGTGACAAATTAAGTTGCCATAGACAGAACAGGCTGTGGCTACCATTCTAGGAGGATGTTGCCATATCGAGAACAGGCTGTGACTACCATTCTAGGAGGATGTTGCCATATCGAGAACAGGCTGTGGCTACCATTCTAGGAGGATGTTGCCATATCGAGAACAGGCTGTGGCTACCATTCTAGGAGGATGTTGCCATATCGAGAACAGGCTGTGGCTACCATTCTAGGAGGATGTTGCCATACACAGAACAGGCTGTGGCTACCATTCTGGGAGGATGTTGCCATAGACAGAACAGGCTGTGGCTACCATTCTAGGAGGATGTTGCCATATCGAGAACAGGCTGTGGCTACCATTCTGGGAGGATGTTGCCATATCGAGAACAGGCTGTGGCTACCATTCTAGGAGGATGTTGCCATATACAGAACAGGCTGTGGCTACCATTCTGGGAGGATGTTGCCATATCGAGAACAGGCTGTGGCTACCATTCTAGGAGGATGTTGCCATATACAGAACAGGCTGTGGCTACCATTCTAGGAGGATGTTGCCATATCGAGAACAGGCTGTGACTACCATTCTAGGAGGATGTTGCCATATCGAGAACAGGCTGTGGCTACCATTCTAGGAGGATGTTGCCATATCGAGAACAGGCTGTGACTACCATTCTAGGAGGATGTTGCCATATCGAGAACAGGCTGTGGCTACCATTCTGGGAGGATGTTGCCATATACAGAACAGGCTGTGGCTACCATTCTGGGAGGATGTTGCCATACACTGGGGAGGCAGGGTAGCCTAGTGGTTAGAGCATTGGACTAGTAACCGAAAGGTTGCAAGTTCAAATTCCCGAGCTGACATGATACTATGGACCTACTGTTATAGTTACTATAGACATACTGCTATAGTGACTATAGACCTACTGTTATAGTTACTATAGACATACTGCTATAGTGACTATAGACCTACTGTTATAGTTACTATATACTTACTTTTTGAGTTACTATAGACCTACTGTTAAAGTTACTATAGACCTACTGTTATAGTTACTATAGACCTGCTGTTATAGTTACTATAGACCTGCTGTTATAGTTACTATAGACCTACTGTTATAGTTACTATAGACCTGCTGTTATAGTTACTATAGACCTACTGTTATAGTTACTATAGACCTACTTTTATAGTTACTATAGACCTGCTGTTATAGTTACTATAGACCTACTGTTATAGTTACTATAGACCTGCTGTTATAGTTACTATAGACCTGCTGTTATAGTTACTATAGACCTGCTGTTATAGTTACTATAGACCTACTGTTATAGTTACTATAGACCTACTGTTATAGTTACTATAGACCTGCTGGTATAGTTACTATAGACCTGCTGGTATAGTTACTATAGACCTACTGTTATAGTTACTATAGACCTGCTGGTATAGTTACTATAGACCTGCTGGTATAGTTACTATAGACCTGCTGGTATAGTTACTATAGACCTGCTGTTATAGTTACTATAGACCTGCTGGTATAGTTACTATAGATCTACTGTTATAGTTACTATAGACCTACTGGTAAAGTTACTATATACCTACTGTTATAGTTACTATAGACCTACTGTTATAGTTACTATAGACCTACTGTTATAGTTACTATAGACCTACTGTTATAGTTACTATAGACCTGCTGTTATAGTTACTATAGACCTACTGATATAGTTACTATAGACCTACTGTTATAGTTACTATAGACCTACTGGTATAGTTACTATAGACCTACTGTTATAGTTACTATAGACCTACTGTTATAGTTACTATAGACCTGCTGGTACAGTTACTATAGACCTACTGTTATAGTTACTATAGACCTACTGTTATAGTTACTATAGACCTACTGTTATAGTTAATATAGACCTACTGTTATAGTTAATATAGACCTACTGTTATAGTTACTATAGACCTACTGTTATAGTTACTATAGACCTGCTGTTATAGTTACTATAGACCTACTGTTATAGATGGGGCAGCCGAGCGGAAATGGAGGAAAACTCGCTTCCCTGCGGACCTGGCATCCTTTCACTCCCTCCTCTCTACATTTTCCTCCTCTGTATCTGCTGCTAAAGCCACTTTCTTCCACTCTAAATTCCAAGCATCTGCCTCTAACCCTAGGAAGCTCTTTGCCACCTTCTCCTCCCTCCTGAATCCTCCTCCCCCTCCCCCCCCTCCTCCCTCTCTGCAGATGACTTCGTCAACCATTTTGAAAAGAAGGTCGACGACATCCGATCCTCGTTTGCTAAGTCAAACGACACCGCTGGTTCTGCTCACACTGCCCTACCCTGTGCTCTGACCTCTTTCTCCCCTCTCTCTCCAGATGAAATCTCGCTTCTTGTGACGGCCGGCCGCCCAACAACCTGCCCGCTTGACCCTATCCCCTCCTCTCTTCTCCAGACCATTTCCGGAGACCTTCTCCCTTACCTCACCTCGCTCATCAACTCATCCCTGACCGCTGGCTACGTCCCTTCCGTCTTCAAGAGAGCGAGAGTTGCACCCCTTCTGAAAAAACCTACACTCGATCCCTCCGATGTCAACAACTACAGACCAGTATCCCTTCTTTCTTTTCTCTCCAAAACTCTTGAACGTGCCGTCCTTGGCCAGCTCTCCCGCTATCTCTCTCAGAATGACCTTGATCCAAATCAGTCAGGTTTCAAGACTAGTCATTCAACTGAGACTGCTCTTCTCTGTATCACGGAGGCGCTCCGCACTGCTAAAGCTAACTCTCTCTCCTCTGCTCTCATCCTTCTAGACCTATCGGCTGCCTTCGACACTGTGAACCATCAGATCCTCCTCTCCACCCTCTCCGAGCTGGGCATCTCCGGTGCGGCCCACGCTTGGATTGCGTCCCTACCTGACAGGTCGCTCCTACCAGGTGGCGTGGCGAGAATCTGTCTCCTCGCCACGCGCTCTCACCACTGGTGTCCCCCAGGGCTCTGTTCTAGGCCCTCTCCTATTCTCGCTATACACCAAGTCACTTGGCTCTGTCATAACCTCACATGGTCTCTCCTATCATTGCTATGCAGACGACACACAATTAATCTTCTCCTTTCCCCCTTCTGATGACCAGGTGGCGAATCGCATCTCTGCATGTCTGGCAGACATTTCAGTGTGGATGACGGATCACCACCTCAAGCTGAACCTCGGCAAGACGGAGCTGCTCTTCCTCCCGGGGAAGGACTGCCCGTTCCATGATCTCGCCATCACGGTTGACAACTCCATTGTTTCCTCCTCCCAGAGCGCTAAGAACCTTGGCGTGATCCTGGACAACACCCTGTCGTTCTCAACGAACATCAAGGCGGTGGCCCGTTCCTGTAGGTTCATGCTCTACAACATCCGCAGAGTACGCCCCTGCCTCACACAGGAAGCGGCGCAGGTCCTAATCCAGGCACTTGTCATCTCCCGTCTGGATTAATGCAACTCGCTGTTGGCTGGGCTCCCTGCCTGTGCCATTAAACCCCTACAACTCATCCAGAACGCCGCAGCCCGTCTGGTGTTCAACCTTCCCAAGTTCTCTCACGTCACCCCGCTCCTCCGCTCTCTCCACTGGCTTCCAGTTGAAGCTCGCATCCGCTACAAGACCATGGTGCTTGCCTACGGAGCTGTGAGGGGAACGGCACCGCAGTACCTCCAGGCTCTGATCAGGCCCTACACCCAAACAAGGGCACTGCGTTCATCCACCTCTGGCCTGCTCGCCTCCCTACCACTGAGGAAGTACAGTTCCCGCTCAGCCCAGTCAAAACTGTTCGCTGCTCTGGCCCCCCAATGGTGGAACAAACTCCCTCACGACGCCAGGACAGCGGAGTCAATCACCACCTTCCGGAGACACCTGAAACCCCACCTCTTCAAGGAATACCTAGGATAGGATAAAGCAATCCTTCTCACCCCCCCTTAAATGATTTAGATGCACTATTGTAAAGTGGCTGTTCCACTGATGTCAGAAGGTGAATTCACCAATTTGTAAGTCGCTCTGGATAAGAGCGTCTGCTAAATGACTTAAATGTAAATGTAAATGTAATAGTTACTATAGACCTGCTGGTATAGTTACTATAGACCTACTGTTATAGTTAGTATAGACCTACTGTTATAGTTACTATAGACCTGCTGTTATAGTTACTATAGACCTACTGTTATAGTTACTATAGACCTACTGGTATAGTTACTATAGACCTACTGTTATAGTTACTATAGACCTACTGTTATAGTTACTATAGACCTGCTGTTATAGTTACTATAGACCTACTGTTATAATTACTATAGACCTGCTGTTATAGTTACTATAGACCTACTGTTATAGTTACTATAGACCTACTGTTATAGTTACTATAGACCTGCTGTTATAGTTACTATAGACCTGCTGTTATAGTTACTATAGACCTGCTGATATAGTTACTATAGACCTACTGTTATAGTTACTATAGACCTACTGTTATACTTACTATAGACCTACTGTTATAGTTACTATAGACCTACTGTTATAGTTACTATAGACCTACTGTTATAGTTACTATAGACCTACTGTCATAGTTACTATAGACCTACTGTAATAGTTACTATAGACCTACTGTTATAGTTACTATAGACCTGCTGTTATAGTTACTATAGACCTACTGAGAAACCAAGAGGTTCTCAGTCCTGTTACACAGCAAAGTGTTTCAAATATTTCTCTTGCTGTCAGGAACTCCATCAAATGTAATCGGAAATAACACATTGTCACGTCAGCTCTTCTGTAAGTAAAAAACTGCTGTTGTCAGGCCAACCCAAAGAAACAACACACAAAATAAATAATAATCTGACAGGCCAAAACTACCAGCTTCATAGCAAACCCTCCACCAATGGAAATACATGTCCTCAAAGACGGGCGGAAGGAGTTGAGATCAGGCGGGACCATTCTAGCCAATAAGAGTGGAGGCAACAGGCCATAGAGAGGATAGAGGACTCATCTTTGTGTCTGTGCTATCATTGCATATGTGACAGCATTTGCGGAGCCATTGAGGCTATCTCCATTTTAATGTTGTCAGGGTTTTTCTTCTTCATTGGCTGATTGCGCCGAATTCATTGAATTTCCCACCCGGCTGTCCACTTTAAAATGGTGGAAGCCCTCCATGGCAATGTCCATGCTAAAATGGATGATATTCATGATGAGTCCTCTATCTATCTCTATGATAACAGGCACAACTCCGATCGAAAGAAGATGCTGAAATGCCATGTGCGTCCACTTATATCAGTGTAACAACCTAACCATTACAAGACATCTATTAGATCAAATAAGTCTCACATAGCAAATTAGCAAAAACATTTTTTGATGACCAAATTCGACACTCTCTCATTGACCTCCATAACTATATTTCTCACTTTGTGGGCTAATTATCGTGTAGAGATTTTGGGCTGAGTAAAACCTCTCGCTTCACGTCTTCCTCTCTGCCTCGACTCAGTGAGGTGAATCTTCTCGGGTTCCTCAGCTCTGGCTGCCCTGGAATACAGAACCGTAATAAAAGCTCAAGCAGGCCCTTTGGCCCAGTGACAGGGTTCATTTCTCAACTAGCGGAGCTGCTTGTAGCTTCACATAGCTAACTGTATGGAGGCTCGTAGCTCATTGTAGCTAACTGTATGGAGGTTTGTAGCTCCACATAGCTAACTGTATGGAGGCTCGTAGCTCCACATAGCTAACTGTATGGGGGCTCATAGCTCCACATAGCTAACTGTATGGAGGCTCGTAGCTCCACATAGCTAACTGTATGGAGGCTCGTAGCTCATTGTAGCTAACTGTATGGAGGTTTGTAGCTCCACATAGCTAACTGTATGGAGGCTCGTAGCTCCACATAGCTAACAGTATGGGGGCTCGTAGCTCCACATAGCTAACTGTATGGAGGCTCGTAGCTCCACATAGCTAACTGTATGGGGGCTCGTAGCTCCACATAGCTAACTGTATGGAGGCTCGTAGCTCCACATAGCTAACTGTATGGGGGCTCGTAGCTCCACATAGCTAACTGTATGGAGGCTCGTAGCTCATTGTAGCTAACTGTATGGAGGCTTGTAGCTCCACATAGCTAACTGTATGGGGGCTCGTAGCTCCACATAGCTAACTGTATGGGGGCTCGTAGCTCCACATAGCTAACTGTATGGAGGCTCGTAGCTTCACATAGCTAACTGTATGGGGGCTCGTAGCTTCACATAGCTAACTGTATGGAGGCTCGTAGCTCATTGTAGCTAACTGTATGGGGGCTCGTAGCTCCACATAGCTAACTGTATGGAGGCTCGTAGCTCATTGTAGCTAACTGTATGGAGGCTTGTAGCTCCACATAGCTAACTGTATGGGGGCTCGTAGCTCCACATAGCTAACTGTATGGAGGCTCGTAGCTCCACATAGCTAACTGTATGGGGGCTCGTAGCTTCACATAGCTAACTGTATGGAGGCTCGTAGCTCATTGTAGCTAACTGTATGGGGGCTCATAGCTCCACATAGCTAACTGTATGGAGCCTCGTAGCTCCACATAGCTAACTGTATGGAGGCTTGTAGCTCCACATAGCTAACTGTATGGCGGCTTGTAGCTCATTGCAGCTAACTGTATGGAGGCTCGTAGCTCATTGTAGCTAACTGTATGGAGGCTTGTAGCTCCAAATAGCTAACTGTATGGAGGCTTGTAGCTACTCATAGCTAACTGTATGGAGGCTCGTAGCTCATTGTAGCTAACTGTATGGAGGCTCGTAGCTCCTCGTAGCTAACTGTATGGAGGCTTGCAGCTCATTGTTGCTAACTGTATGGAGGCTCATAGCTCATTGTAGCTAACTGTATGGAGGCTTGTAGCTCCACATAGCTAACTGTATGGAGGCTCGTAGCTCCACATAGCTAACTGTATGGAGGCTCGTAGCTCACATAGCTAACTGTATGGAGGCTCGTAGCTCCACATAGCTAACTGTATGGAGGCTTGTAGCTCCACATAGCTAACTGTATGGAGGCTTGTATCTCCACATAGCAACTGTATGGAGGCTCGTAGCTCCACATAGCTAACTGTATGGAGGCTCGTAGCTCCACATAGCTAACTGTATGGAGGCTTGTATCTCCACATAGCTAACTGTATGGAGGCTCGTAGCTCCACATAGCTAACTGTATGGAGGCTCGTAGCTCCACATAGCTAACTGTATGGAGGCTTGTATCTCCACATAGCTAACTGTATGGAGGCTCGTAGCTCCACATAGCTAACTGTATGGAGACTTGTATCTCCACATAGCTAACTGTATGGAGGCTCGTAGCTCCCCATAGCTAACTGTATAGAGACTCGTATCTCCACATAGCTAACTGTATGGAGGCTTGTATCTCCACATAGCTAACTGTATGCATGTGTGTAGCTCCACAACAAATATCTGTAGAGGAAGTCGATGCATGAGTACATGAGCTGTTCATTTCAGTCACCGTGCCGACCGGCAGACTAGTGCTGCTGCTACATTACTGATTGTTTCTTAAAACTCTGTCCCAAATAGCACCCTAGTTCCTATATAGTGCACTTATTTTTCTATTCTGCCAGTCAGACATAGAATCAGCTAAATTGAATTCCTGTAATTTCACAGACAACTCATGCATGAGTTAGATCTGTATTAGATCTGGCTTTTACTCTTATCCTTCTGTGTGGTGCATGTTTATCTGCAACATAGTTAAACAGTGAAATAAAACAATTAAGGGCCTGATCCGAGTCAGTGATAGTTGACACAACTAACTGGTCAGTCATTCAACCTCAACGTTTGCTAATTAAAATTAGCTGTCACGACTTCCGCCGAGGTCGGTCCCTCTCCTGGTTCGGAGCGGGGTTCGGCGGTCGACGTCACCGGTCTTCCAGCCATCGCTGATCCATCATTCATTTTCCATTGGTTTTGTCTTTATTTTCTACCCACCTGGTCTTCATTATCCAATTACATGTTCATGAACTTAACCCTCTGTTTCCCCCATGTTTGTTGTACGTGATTATTTCTATGTTCAGTTTGGTTCATGATGGCTGGTTTTTCGACGGGTGCTGTGTTCACCCATGCGTTGGTTATTGGTCAAGTGTATTTGTTTACCTTGTGCCTTTATTTTTTGAGTAAAGTACGTTGCTCACTCATTTTGCACTCTTGCGCCTGACTTCATGCACCAGCTACACTCACCTTCTAACATTAGCCACATTTCTCTTTGGTATAAGAGATTTAGCTACCTTAACATCTCTTATACAGGCTACGGGACAATGGTCACTGAACTCATTGGTAATTATACCTTTGGCTGTAAACTTTTGAGGGGTATTTGTTATCTAAGAGAGTAGATAACAAATACACTAAGAGAGTGTTTTAAAGTTGAGGCAAGTTGTTTTAGTTATCAGCTGAGATAGATTTGGCTCAGTACAAATATCTTTCAGGCCATCAGATACTGGCATCAACCAATCCAGATTAAGATCACCCACTATGTGGTCATCCTGTCTGGGTTGGCGCCCCCCCTTGGGTTGTGCCATGGCAAAGATCTTTGTGGGCTATACTCAGCTTTGTCTCAGGATGGTAAGTTGGTGGTTGAAGATATCCCTCTGGTGTGGGGGCTATATCCTTCCTGTTTGGCCCTGTCCGGGAGTGTCCTCGGATGGGGCCACAGTGTCTCCTGACCCCTTCTGTCTCAGCGTCCAGTATTTATGCTGCAGTAGTTTATGTGTCGGGGGGCTGGGGTCAGTTTGTTATATCTGGAGTACTTCTCCTGTCCAAATCTGTGTCCTGTGTGAATCTAAGTGTGCATTCTCTAATTCTCTCCTTCTCTCTCTCTTTCTCTCTCTCGGAGGATCTGAGCCCTAGGACCTTGCCCCAGGACTACCTGACATGATGACTCCTTGCTGTCCCCAGTCCACCTGGCCGTGCTGCTGCTCCAGTTTCAACTGTTCTGCCTTATTATTATTCGACCATGCTGGTCATTTATAAACATTTGAACATCTTGGCCATGTTCTGTTATAATCTCTACCCGGCACAGCCAGAAGAGGACTGGCCACCCCACATGGCCTGGTTCCTCTCTAGGTTTCTTCCTAGGTATTGGCCTTTCTAGGGAGTTTTTCCTAACCACCGTGCTTCTACACCTGCATTGCTTGCTGTTTGGGGTTTTAGGCTGGGTTTCTGTACAGCACTTTGAAATATCAGCTGATGTACGAAGGGCTATATAAATAAATTTGATTTGATTTGACTATTAATAATTTGTATTGATCATAGTTAGACAGCAGGTCAGACAATTAGCTGAGAGCCTATATAAAGGACAAGGCAGGACAATACATTCCCTCTAGTATCAAATGGGCATTATTTCCTAGGCCCACATTTAGGACTAGACATTCAAATGACTTAGGGACAGAGGTGGTAATGGATACAGAAACATTTTTAAGTTGCTCTTCAAGTACATGGCGACACCCCCTCCTCTGCCCACTCCATCAGATCTAAAACCATTATAACCAATCAGAGACACATCAGAGTCCTGTATAAGACTTCCAAGATTCAGTGATAACCAGAGTGTCCACGTTAATTTGAAAACAATAAAATCCCATTTTCCAATCAATCTTCTAGCAAAGGAATGAGCTGCCACTTGAAGCACTGTATGATTGCTGGAGTGGTTTACTGGCAAGAGAGACAAAGGTGGTATGATAATGTGAATGAATCCTCTATCGTGTGTGTGTGTGTGTGTGAAAAACATTTAGCCATTGTGCAATTATGTGTGCTGTTTGTGTAATTGTGTGCCCACCTGCAGCACGACACATCACAGACCCATTATCCTCTTGGAAATAGATGGTGAGAAAAGGTGCTCATACATTAGACAAACAGTGTTGCTGTACATAGACAAAGACATGCTAATGATCATTGTTAAATCCATAATGCTGGTACATTTTACATTAGTATGTCTGTAGAGATATTTTCTCCTTCCCAAATGGCACCCTATTCCTATATAGAGGACTGCTTTTGACCAGGCTCAATAGGGCTGTCATTTCATTGTGGCTATGGGATCTGCATTAATTGAGGTGATGTATTTGTGTTTCATGTCACAGAGTAACTATCAACACTTACAGAAGGAGCTGTTTTGTCTTTCTCCCATTGCATCACATCACGGTATAAAGACATTTTGTCATCCTTCTATAATGTAATTGTAGATGCTTTCTAATTTGTGGTGCGTTGACTAAAAATACAAGGAGGAAGCTCCACACTATTTGCAGTGGGGGGGAATACAAGGAGGAAGCTCCACACTCTTTGCAGTGGGGGGGAAATACAAGGAGGAAGCTCCACACTCTTTGCAGTGGGGGGGGGGGAAATACAAGGAGGAAGCTCCACACTATTTGCAGTGGGGGGGGGAAATACAAGGAGGAAGCTCCACACTCTTTGCAGTGGGGGGAAATACAAGGAGGAAGCTCCTCACTCGTTGCAGTGGGGGGGGAATACAAGGAGGAAGCTCCACACTCTTTGCAGTGGGGGAAATACAAGGAGGAAGCTCCACACTATTTGCAGTGGGGGGGGGAATACAAGGAGGAAGCTCCACACTATTTGCAGTGGGGGGAAATACAAGGAGGAAGCTCCACACTATTTGCAGTGGGGGAAATACAAGGAGGAAGCTCCACACTATTTGCAGTGGGGGGAAATACAAGGAGGAAGCTCCACACTATTTGCAGTGGGGGGAAATACAAGGAGGAAGCTCCACACTCGTTGCGCAGTGGGGGGGGGATACAAGGAGGAAGCTCCACACTCTTTGCAGTGGGGGGGGAATACAAGGAGGAAGCTCCACACTATTTGCAGTGGGGGGGGGGAAATACAAGGAGGAAGCTCCACACTATTTGCAGTGGGGGGAAATACAAGGAGGAAGCTCCACACTATTTGCAGTGGGCGGACAATAAACGTTTATTCCATCTTCCCAGGACAAATGTTAGGCCCAGCAGAGCTTCATCAGTATCTAAAAATACACCCTAATTCCTATTTCCTATTCAATGTGCACTGCTACTTTCCAAAAACCACGGAAAGTATTCAGAACCTGACACGTCTTGGTCTTAGTATTTTGTGTTTTCGTTAATTAGTTGGTCAGGCCAGGGTGTGACATGGGTTTTTGTTGTTGTATTTCGTAGTGGGGTTTTGTAGTTATTGGGATTGTGGCTGAGTAGGGGTGTTGCATAGGTTTGGCTGCCTGAGGCGGTTCTCAATCAGAGTCAGGTGATTCTCGTTATCTCTGATTGGGAACCGTATTTAGATAGCCTGGGTTTCACTTTGTATTTCGTGGGTGATTGTTCCTGTCTCTGTGTAGTTTCACCAGATAGGCTGTAATTAGGTTTCACGTTCCGTTTTGTTGTTTTGTATTTGTATCAGTTATTTCATGTACCACAATTCATTCATTAAAGACATGAGTAACCACCACGCTGCATTTCGGTCCGACTTTCTTTCGACAAACGAAGAACGCCGTTACAGACCCCTTGACTTTCTCCACATTTTGTTTGGTTACAGCCTTATTCTAAAATAGATATATTTTTCTCATAATGACAAAGCAAAACAAAGGAAAGCAGAAACAGTTTTTTAAAATAGAATTTCAAAAATATACAAAAACGGAAATATCCCATTTACATACAGTAAGTATTCAGACCCTTTACTCAGTACTTTGTTGAAGCACCTTTGGAAGCGTTTACAGCCTTGAGTGTTCTTGGGTATGACGCTACAAGCTTGCCACATCTGTTCTGGGGAGTTTCTCCCATTCTTCTCTACTGATCCTCCAAAGCTCTGTCAAGTTGGAAGCATCACTGCACAGCTGTTTTCAGGTCAATCCAGAGATGTTAGATTGGGTTCAAGCTCGGGCTCTGGTTGGACCATACAAGAACAGAGATTAGTCCCAAAGCCACTCTTGCGTTGTCCTGGCTGTGTGCTTAGGGTTGTTGTCCTGTTGAAGGTGAATCTTCGCCCCAGTCTGAGGTCCTCTGGAGCAGGTTTTTATCAAGGATCTCTCTGTTTTTTGCTTTGTTCATCTTTCCCACGATCCTGACTAGTCTCCCAGTCCCTTCCGCTGAAAAACATCCCCACAACATGATGCTGCCACCACCACGCTTCACCGTAGGGATGGTGCCAGGTTTCCTCCAGACGTGACGCTTGGCATTCAGGCCAAAGCGTTCAATCTTGGTTTCTTGGTTTCATCAGACCAGAGAATCTTGTTCCTCATGGTCTGAGAATCCTTTAGGTGCCTTTTGGCAAACTTCAAGCGAGCTGTCATGTGCCTTTTACGAAGGAGTGGCTTCCGTCTGGCCACTCTACCATAAAGGCCTGATTGATGGAATGCTGCAGAGATTGTTGTCCTTCTGGAAGTTTCTCCCATTTCTCCCATCTCCCCAGCTGGAGATCCTTTTGAGGATCTGAGGACCCATGTCCAATCTTTTCAGTCCCCTGAGGTGGAATAGGCGTTGTCATGCCCTCTTCATGACTGTCATAGTGTGTTTGGACCATGATAGTTTGTTGATGATGTGGACACCAAGCAAATTGAAGTTCTCAACCTGCTCCACTACAGCCCCCTTGATGAGAGATGGGGCGTGCTTGGTCCTCCTTTTCCTGTAGTCCACAATCATCTTTTTTTGTCTTGATCACATTGAGGGAGAGGTTGTTGTCCTGACACCACATGGCCAGGTCTCTGACCTCTTCCCTATAGACTAGCTCATCTTGTTGGTGATCATGCCTACTGCTGTTGTGTCATCGGCAATCGTGATGATGGTGTTGGAGTCGTGCCTGGCCATGCAGTCATGAGTGAACAGAGAGTACAGGAAGGGACTGAGGACCAAGTTCCTTCTCCCTCGATTGCTCAGTTTTTCCGGGCGGCCAGCTCTACAGTTCTAGGAAGAGTCTTGATCGTTCTAAACTTCTACTATTTAAGAATGATGGAGGCCACTGTGTTCTTGGGGAACTTCAGGGCTGCAGAATTGTTTTGGTACAATTACCCAGATCTGTGCCTTGACACAATCCTGTCTCGGAGCTCTACGGACAATTCCTTTGAGCTCATGGCTTGGCTTTTGCTCTGACATGCACTGTCAACTGTGCATGCATTTCCAAATCATGTGCAATCAATTGACTTTACCACAGTTTGACCTCAATCAAGTTGTAGAAACTCTCAAGGATGATCAATGGAAACAAAATGCACCTGAACTCAATTTCAAGTCTCATAGCAAAATATCTGAATATTTGTACAAATAAGGTATTTCTGTTTTTTTATTTTAAAGAAATGTGCAAACATTTCCAAAAATCTGTTTTCGCTTTGTCATTATGGGGTATTGTGTGTAGATGTATGAGAAAAAAAGGATTTCATTCATTTTAGAATAAGGCTGTAATGTAACAAAATTTGGAAAAAGTCAAGGGTTCTGAATCATTTCCGAATGCACTGTACATCACCAGTAGTACATTTACCCTTAATTCCTATCATTTCTGATCTACAATGTTTGATACTTTGGTTACAGCAATTTCTGAGCCAATATATCATTTGTTATAATGGATGCTCTGAAACTCTGGCTGTATCCTGCATGGCACCCACTTCCCTTTAAGGCTCTGGTCAGTGCGCTATAGGGAATAGGGTGCATTTTTAGACCAAACAAAAGTGTATTGTTTAACCATTATGATGTTCTAATCTAATCTGATGTGCTTCTTTGGCATTGTTAGTTTCACCTGAGTGCAGCTTAAGGGGTGACTTGGCACAACGTAATGTGTGTGGCCACCAGGGATCAGCGTAGTTATTACACAGTGACACAGTGTTCAAGACTGTGACCCTCCATTACCAGACACCTGACCTACCTGTCACTTCACTTCAGATAACGCTAAGCTAACCCCGTCAGAAATGTGCATTATGGGTAATGCGGTCAGACTCCCCTCAGCCAGAAACATGGGCGCTCTGCTGAAAGAGAACAGTCACACGCCACAGATCACAGTTTTTTTCTCACCATGATTTTAATTGCATTTTAAATTCTAAATTGTCATCAACAGAGATCTATCTACAACAGCAGGAGAGGAGATGACAATGGACTGAACCCAGCCCTCCCTTCCACGCTCTCTTGACTAAGGTGCGTGTCCCAAAAAAAACACCTTGTGGGCCTTGGTCAAGAGTACTGCGTTATGTAGGGAATGTGGTGCAATTTGGGGCGCAACTTAACTCATATAGCGAAGTTAAAAAACCCCAGTGAAGAGAGTTCAGTCGTGTCATGGCAGTCTGAGTAATTTGCAATATAAATGCAAGGCCATTTATACTCTCGTGATATAGCAATTTGGTGTGTGATTGTAGGGGAAGTTGACACTGAACCCCTTAACTCACCAAATGAATACTGATAGTTATATCTTATACATTAACCCAGTTGATTTGGATATAAATGTTAGGCATGGCTTGATAAACCATTGTTTCCCTCTGGATAAAGTAACATTGACAGCTTGGCCTGTAGTAATTCTTCATAAAATGTCATGAATGAACTCTGTGTTGATGTTGAAGGTTTTGGCAGTAGCCTAATACCTAACATTAATGAGTCTCTGGTTCTCTGCTCTCAAGGGGTAAACACTCACAGTGAGACAGAGTCCTACAGGAACTGTCAATGACCTAATAACCAAAAAATAAATTAGAGAAAAAAAAAATAACCATTTCTCTCGGGGTACTATGGGGTGAAAATAACGAACGCTCCTCTCCTCCCCCTACATGTCTCCCATCTCCTTCCATCTTTCCTTCCATCCTCCTCCCCTCCCTCTCCTCCCTTCTCCCATCTCCCCACTCTTGCCTCCTTCCTCTCCCTCCTCCCCTCTCTCTCCTCCTCTCTCTAGAGAGTGTGGTAATGATGTGCAAATTGTTCAAGTACAAAATGGAAAATAAATAAACATAAATATAGGTTGTATTTACAATGGTGTTTGTTCTTCACTACTTGCCCTTTTCTTGTGGCAACAGGTCACAAATCTTGCTGCTGTGATGGCATACTGTGGTATTTCACCCAATAGATATGGGAGTTAATTTTAAAAAAACGATTTGTTTTCAAATATGGGTCTGTGTAATCTCAGGGAAACATGTGTCTCTAATATGGTCACACATTTGGCAGGAGATTAGGAAGTGCAGCTCAGTTTCCACCTCATTTTGTGGGCAATGTGCACATAGCCTGTCTTCTCTTGAGAGCCAGGTCTGTCTTCGGTGACCTTTCTCAATAGCAAGGCTATGCTCACTGAGTCTGTACATAGTCAAAGATTTCCTTAATTTTGGGTCAGTCACAGTGGTCAGGTATTCTGCCACTGGTTACTCTCTGTTTAGGGCCATATAGCAATCTAGTTTGCTCAGTTAATTTTATTTTATTTCTAATGTGTCAAGTAATTATCTTTTTGGTTTCTCGTGATTTGTTAGGGTCTATTTGTGTTGCTGTACTGGGGCTCTGTGGGGTGTGTTTGTGAACAGAGCCTCAGGACCAGCTTGCTTAGGTGGGTTTTCTCCAGTGTTATTTCTCTGTAGGTAATGGCTCTGTTATGTTATGCAATGGTGTCTAGATGGAATTTGTATTGGGGCAGCAGGTAGCCTAGTGCTTAAAGCGTTGGGCCAGTAACCAGCATGTAGCCTAGTGGTTAGAGCGTTGGGCCAGTAACCAGCAGGTAGCCTAGTGCTTAGAGCGTTGGGCCAGTAACCAGCAGGTAGCCTAGTGGTTAGAGCGTTGGGCCAGTAACCAGCAGGTAGCCTAGTGGTTAGAGTGTTGGGCCAGTAACCAGCAGTTAGCCTAGTGCTTAGAGCGTTAGGCCAGTAACCAGCAGGTAGCCTAGTGGTTAGAGCGTTGGGACAGTAACCAGCATGTAGCCTAGTGCTAAGAGCGTTAGGCCAGTAACCAGCAGGTAGCCTAGTGGTTAGAGCGTTGGGACAGTAACCAGCATGTAGCCTAGTGCTAAGAGCGTTAGGCCAGTAACCAGCATGTAGCCTAGTGGTTAGAGCGTTGGGCCAGTAACCAGCAGATAGCATCGTGGTTAGAGCGTTGGGCCAGTAACCAGCATGTAGCCTAGTGGTTAGAGCGTTGGGCAAGTAACCAGCAAGGTAGCCTAGTGGTTAGAGCGTTGGGCCAGTAACCAGCAGGTAGCCTAGTAGTCAGAGCGTTGGGCCAGTAACCAGCAGGCTGCCTAGTGGTTAGAGCGTTGGGCCAGTAACCAGCAGGTAGCCTAGTGGTTAGAGCGTTTGGCCAGTAACCAGCAGGTAGCCTAGTGTTTAGAGCGTTGGGCCAGTAACCAGCAGGTATCCTAGTGGTTAGAGCGTTGGGCCAGTAACCAGCAGGTAGCCTAGTAGTCAGAGCGTTGGGCCAGTAACCAGCAGGCTGCCTAGTGGTTAGAGCGTTGGGCCAGTAACCAGCAGGCGGCCTAGTGGTTAGAGCGTTGGGCCAGTAACCAGCAGGCAGCCTAGTGGTTAGAGCGTTGGGCCAGTAACCAGCAGGTAGCCTAGTGGTTAGAGCGTTGGGCCAATAACCAGCAGGTAGCCTAGTGGTCAGAGCGTTGGGACAGTAACCAGCAGGTAGCCTAGTGGTTAGAGCGTTGGGCCAGTAACCAGCAGGGAGCCTAGTGGTCAGAGCGTTGGGCCAGTAACCAGCAGGTAGCCTAGTGGTTAGAGCGTTGGGCCAGTAACCAGCAGGTAGACTAGTGGTTAGAGCGTTGGGCCAGTAAACAGCAGGTAGCCTAGTGGTCAGAGCGTTGGGCCAGTAACCAGCAGGTAGCCTAGTGGTTAGAGCGTTGGACCAGTAACCAGCAGGTAGCCTAGTGGTTAGAGCGTTGGGCCAGTAACCAGCAGGTAGCCTAGTGGTTAGAGCGTTAGGCCAGTAACCAGCAGGTAGCCTAGTGGTTAGAGCGTTTGGCCAGTAACCAGCAGGTAGCCTAGTGGTTAGAGCATTGGGCCAGTAACCAGCAGGTAGCCTAGTGGTTAGAGCGTTGGGCCAGTAACCAGCAGGTAGCCTAGTGGTTAGAGCGTTGGGCCAGTAACCATCGGGTGGCCTAGTGGTTAGAGCGTTGGGCCAGTAACCAGCAGGTAGCCTAGTGGTCAGAGCGTTGGGCCAGTAACCAGCAGGCTGCCTAGTGGTTAGAGTGTTGGGCCAGTAACCAGCAGGCAGTCTAGTGGTTAGAGCGTTGGGCCAGTAACCAGCTGGTAGCCTAGTGTTTAGAGCGTTGGGCCAGTAACCAGCAGGTAGCCTAGTGGTTAGAGCGTTGGGCCAGTAACCAGCAGGTAGCCTAGTGGTTAGAGCGTTGGGGCCAGTAACCAGCGGGTAGCCTAGTGGTTAGAGCGTTGGGCCAGTAACCAGCGGGTAGCCTAGTGGTTAGAGCGTTGGGCCAGTAACCAGCAGGTAGCCTAGTGGTTAGGGCGTTGGGCCAGTAACCAGCGTGTAGCCTAGTGGTTAGAGCGTTGGGCCAGTAACCAGCTGGTAGCCTAGTGTTTAGAGCGTTGGGCCAGTAACCAGCGGGTAGCCTAGTGGTTAGAGCGTTGGGCCAGTAACCTGCAGGTAGCCTAGTGGTTAGAGCGTTGGGCCAGTAACCAAAAGGTTTCTGGATTGAATCCCCGAACTGACAAGTAAAAGATCTGTTGTTCTGCCCCTGAACAAGGCAGTTAACCCTCTGTTCACGGGTAGGTCGTCAATATAAATAAGAATTTGTTCTTAACTGACTTGCCTGGTTAAAATTAAATTAAAAACAATGGAAGTTTTGGGAATCTAATGGCTCTTTTCTGGATTTTGATAATTAACGGGTATCGGCCTAATTCTGCTCTGCATGCATTACTTGGTGTTTTACGTTGTACACAGAGGAGAGTTTTGCAGAGTCTCGATTCAGTGTTTGTCCAATTTTGTGAATTCTTGGTTGGTGAGTGAACTCCAGACTTCACAACCATAAAGGGGAATTGGTTCTATCATTGATTCAAGTATTATTAGCCAGATACGTATTGGTATGTCGAATTTTATGTTCCTTTCGATGACATAGAAGGCCCTTCTTACCTTGTCTCTCAGATCGTTCATAGCTTTGTGGCACTCCTGTTTAGGTCGAGGTAGGTATAGTTTTTTGTGTGCTTTAGGGCAATGATGTTTAGATGGAATTTGTATTTGTGGTCCTACAATTGCGCCTGTTTTGGAACACCATTAATCTGGTTTTACTGAGATTTACTGTCAGGGCCCAGGTCTGGCAGAATCTGTGTAGAAGATCTAGGTGCTGCTGTAGTCCCTCCTTGGTTGGGGACAGAAGCACCAGATCATCAGCAAACAGTGCCCTTGCTAATTTGTTGATATATATGTTGAAGTGGGTGGGGCTTAAGCTGTATCCCTGTGGAAAGAGAAGGTAATTTGGTAAAAAGCCAAATTGACATTTGCTCATTATATTATTTTACTGAGGAAATGCACAAGTCTGTTGTTAGTGATAATGCAGAGGATTTCCCCAAGGTTGCTGTTGACGCATATCACATGGTAGTTATTGGGGTCAACTTTGTATTCACTTTAGTGGATTGGGGTGATCAGTCCTTGATCCAAATATTGGGGAATATTCCAAAGCCGAGGATGATGTTAAAGAATTTAAGTATAGATAATTGGAATATGTAGTTTGTATATTTTATGATTTAATTTAGGATACCATCAATCGCAAAGACCTTTTTGGGTTGGAGGTTTTGTATTTTGTCCTGTAGTTCATTAAATGGAATTGGAGAATTCTCATAGTCTTTAATAGTTGAATCTAAGATTTGACAATGTACATACCCAGCGTCTGACAGAGTTTCAGGAGTTGTGATCCGTTTTTGTGGGTTATGTTGTCATAGTTGTGTCTAGGGGGGGGCAAATGGGGAAGGGAATGCTTTCACCTACAGGTAGGTGTTTGTCCCCCTGTTGTAACGTCTGCTTCCAGCTCACACCCTCAAACACCTAGATCCCCTGAATGCAACTCACTTTCCAGACCACTTTCCAGCTCACACTCTCAAACACATAGATCCCCTGAACGCAGCTCACTCTCCAGACCACTTTCCAGCTCACACTCTCAAACACATAGATCCCCTGAACGCAGCTCACTCTCCAGACCACTTTCCAGCTCACACTCTCAAACACATAGATCCCCTGAACGCAGCTCACTCTCCAGACCACTTTCCAGCTCACACTCTCAAACACATAGATCCCCTGAACGCAGCTCACTCTCCAGACCACTTTCCAGCTCACACTCTCAAACACATAGATCCCCTGAACGCAGCTCACTCTCCAGACCACTTTCCAGCTCACACTCTCAAACACATAGATCCCCTGAACGCAGCTCACTCTCCAGACCACTTTCCAGCTCACTCTCCAGATCCCAATCACCTGAATTCTGATCACCTGTTCATACACCTGTTGCTCCATCACCATGTATAGCCTTGAGTTCCGTACCATGGCTGCCGGCAGTGGATGGAGGGAACCAGCTCTCCTTACAGTTTACCAGAGGGTTCTTAATTAGTTACAGACCGAACTGGCCTGCATAGGAGATTTAACGGACCTTAACCAATACATCCGGATGTCTACAACCATTGGCAACCTACAGGTGGACCGCAGACTTACACAGTCGCCCATCGCCTGCGTGTCTTCCACGCCCTTCTCTCGTCCACCACGGGTCCCAATAGCCCTAACCCATGCAATAATCTCTGTGACAGCAACAGTGGCAAACCTAGAAGAAATTGTAAAAACACCTCCCACTAGAACTGGTACACCAACGGAGACAATGGCAAAACCACAAGGAAGTGGGTTGATGCCGAGTAACTGGACATCTGTTACCAACTGGGGAAGTCAAAATGAAGAAACTACCCCAGAATCTGACATTGACCAACATTTTGAAAAGCAACAAAAAATGGCTGATATAAGTGGGCTCTGTGCAGCAGCAGGTAAACGCAATATAGAATGGACATGTGTATACTGTGTAGCATGGCAGGTATAGTAATAGCATGTCGACCTGTGACGTTTGGGGTTTGTGCAAATGGTGCAAACTGGATGATGTTGAACTTGAAAAAAATTCTGTGCCATGAACAAAAAAAGGGGACTGGCCCTTATGAATATGTTTAGAGTATAACCGAATATAACCATGTAGTCAATGTAACAGTTGCAGAATGATACATTATGCTAGACCTTCTGAATTCCTGTTTGCTTAAACATATAAGTGACATGGGGTTTTGCCCTTAATCCTCTAACAGGTTTTTTCACTTATGACCAAATAGTTGTTAGAGAGGTGTCTATGAGGGAGGGCCATGTGTTTAGGTGTCAAATTGAGAGTGACATTATAAGGGTTTCTGAGGTATAGTGTATTATGCTTTTATTGTTTTTATTTTATTTTACATGACTAAAACTCTCGGGCAAGGCTGAGAAATGCATGCTCCTGCTTTTGCACTGTACGTTGAAGGATAATTGGCTTGAGGTGGGATTTTTTACTTGTTTCTAGCTATGTGAGGGGATATTTTTGGTCCTGCCTCCTCAGTACGACTGAGATAGGGGAGCTGTAGTTGATCAACAGAGACGGTGCTTCCCTTCTCACTTGTGCTGGGTTGACTTTTCAGGTGTGGGACTTGTTAAGCCCCAGAGGAGGGATATATTGAGAGTTTTCCAGAACATGTGTGGCAATTATTTATTTCAGAAGCGCTAGCAAGACTAGTGCACTCCATATGTGCTCTGGGTCATTAGACACCAATAGACCATTAGACATGCACTTGTCTGGGGAGTGGGTGTGACTGGTTATTCCTGTAACTGTGTTATGGCCTAATATGTACTGTTGCTATGGTTATACCTCTTGGGGCTTTTCCAGAACATGGGTGTTCCTTTCAGAGGAGTTAGCAGGATGACATGCCTGGTTATTTCTATGGACTGTTGCTATGGTTATAACTCTTGGGGCTTTTCCAGAACACGTGTGTTCCTTTCAGAGGAGTTAGCAGGATGACATGCCTGGTTATTTCTATGGACTGTTGCTATGGTTATAACCTTTGGGGCTTTTCCAGATCATGGGTGTTCCTTTCAGAGGAGTTAGCAGGATGACATGCCTGGTTATTTCTATGGACTGTTGCTATGGTTATAACTCTTGGGGCTTTTCCAGAACACGGGTGTTCCTTTCAGAGGAGTTAGCAGGATGACATGCCTGGTTATTTCTATGGACTGTTGCTATGGTTATACCTCTTGGGGCTTTTCCAGAACACGGGTGTTCCTTTCAGAGGAGTTAGCAGGATGACATGCATGGTTATTTCTATGGACTGTTGCTATGGTTATACCTCTTGGGGCTTTTCCAGAACACGGGTGTTCCTTTCAGAGGAGTTAGCAGGATGACATGCCTGGTTATTTCTATGGACTGTTGCTATGGTTATACCTCTTGGGGCTTTTCCAGAACATGGGTGTTCCTTTCAGAGGAGTTAGCAGGATGACATGCCTGGTTATTTCTATGGACTGTTGCTATGGTTATAAATAACTCTTGGGGCTTTTCCAGAACATGGGTGTTCCTTTCAGAGCAGTTAGCAGGATGACATGCCTGGTTATTTCTATGGACTGTTGCTATGGTCCTACATGCACCTATGGTCCTACATGCACGAGAACATGTCTGTATTGTTGAACTATTGGTGTGGCTGTAAAGTTTCCATGCACTAATATGAAAACAACTAATTTAAATAAGTGCAAGGCAATAAGATAACGGTGGCTAAATGCCAGAGGAGATGAGTCATTAAGAGGAGTTACTGCGTGTGATGTAAGGAGGAAAAATGTATAAGAAGTATGTGTCAAGACTGGAAAGTTAGTTGTTTTCATGAACCAGCTCCGCTTTTATTATGTCTTAATAAAAGTCTATTTGAACTCACAGGCTCCGGTATTTGTGAAATATTATTGACTGAATATTTTCACAATACACCCTAGACGTAGCCTGAGGCCAATCCTCCACCGCTTTCTCCTTCTCGGGATCCATCTTGACGCTCCCACCATAGATGATGTAGCCTAGAAAGGGAATGGTGGAGCGATGGAACTCGCACTATTCTGCATTAAATAACAACAGGTTCTCCAGAAGGCGCTGGAGAACCTGTCGGACATGGAGCACGTGTTCTTGGTGGGAGCGGGAGAAGACAAGGATGTCATCAATGTAGACGAAGACGAACCAGTTCAGCATGTCGCGGAGAACATCATTCACCAGAGCCTGGAACATAGTGCCTGCTGGCCGTGTTGAAGGCGGTCTTCCACCCGTCCCCCTCTCGTATCCTCACACGGTGGTAGGCGTTATGTAGATCCAGAGAACACAGTGGCCCCCTGGAGCGGCTCGAAGGCAGAGGAAATTAGTGGTAGAGAATAACGGTTCTTTAGAGTGATGTCACTGAGTGTGGGCGGCAGGTAGCCTAGTGGTTAGAGCATTGGGTCAGTAACTGAAAGGTTGCTAGATCGAATCCCCGAGCTGACAAGGTAAATATCTGTCGTTCTGCCCCTGAACAAGGCAGTTAACCCACTGTTCCTATGCCATTATTGTAAATTAGAATTTGTTCTTAACTGACATGCCTAGTTAAATAAAGGTTAAAAACAAATGTTCTCCCCGGCAGTCAATGCACGGGCGCAGAGTCTTGTCCTTCTTCTACACAAAGAAGAACCCTGCACCAGCAGAAAAGGGATGGAGAAATCAGTAGCTAGGGAGTCCCCAATGTAGTCCTCCATTGCCTTGGCTTCAGGTCTCAACAGCGAGTACAGATGCCCCCGGGTTGGCTTGGTGCTAGGGAGGAGGTCAATCTCGCAGTCATAGGAGCGGTGCGGCGGGAGGGAAGTGGCCCAGGACTTGCTGAACACCTCCCGGCTCCGGATATCCTGGTACTCCACAGGAATAGCGGAGAGATCCGGAACCACCTCCGAGGAACCAGGAAGACGTCCCAGGTCAGGTTTGCGCCGACTTCAGACAACGGGCGTGGCAGAACAGACATTAGCCCATGATGGCACCCGTAGACCAGTTGATGAGTGGGTTGTGTCGCTAGAGCAAGGACAATAGAGCACCCATCCAGCGCTCTAACATCCATGGGAATGGAGATGAGTGGGTTGTGTCGCTAGAGCCAGGACAATAGAGAGCCCATCCAGCGCTCTAACATCCATGGGAATGGAGATGATTGGGTTGTGTGGCTAGAGCCACGACAATAGAGCGCCCGTCCAGCGCTCTAACATCCATGGGAATGGAGATGAGTGGGTTGTGTCGCTAGAGCCAGGACAATAGAGGGCCCATCCAGCGCTCTAACATCCATGGGAATGGAGATGAGTGGGTTGTGTGGCTAGAGCTAGGACAATAGAGCGCCCATCCAGCGCTCTAACATCCATGGGAATGGAGATGAGTGGGTTGTGTCGCTAGAGCCACGACAATAGAGCACCCATCCAACGCTCTAACATCCATGGGAATGGAGATGAGTGGGTTGTGTCGCTAGAGCTAGGACAATAGAGCACCCATCCAGCGCTCTAACATCCATGGGAATGGAGATGAGTGGGTTGTGTGGCTAGAGCTAGGACAATAGAGCGCCCATCCAGCGCTCTAACATCCATGGGAATGGAGATGAGTGGGTTGTGTCGCTAGAGCAAGGACAATAGAGCGCCCATCCAGCGCTCTAACATCCATGGGAATGGAGATGAGTGGGTTGTGTCGCTAGAGCCAGGACAATAGAGGGCCCATCCAACGCTCTAACATCCATGGGAATGGAGATGAGTGGGTTGTGTCGCTAGAGCCAGGACAATAGAGCACCCATCCAGCGCTCTAACATCCATGGGAATGGAGATGAGTGGGTTGTGTCGCTAGAGCCAGGACAATAGAGCACCCATCCAGCGCTCTAACATCCATGGGAATGGAGATGAGTGGGTTGTGTGGCTAGAGCCAGGACAATAGAGCACCCATCCAGCGCTCTAACATCCATGGGAATGGAGATGAGTGGGTTGTGTGGCTAGAGCCAGGACAATAGAGGGCCCATCCAGCGCTCTAACATCCATGGGAATGGAGATGAGTGGGTTGTGTGGCTAGAGCCAGGACAATAGAGGGCCCATCCAGCGCTCTAACATCCATGGGAATGGAGATGAGTGGGTTGTGTCGCTAGAGCCAGGACAATAGAGGGCCCATCCAACGCTCTAACATCCATGGGAATGGAGATGAGTGGGTTGTGTCGCTAGAGCCAGGACAATAGAGGGCCCATCCAGCGCTCTAACATCCATGGGAATGGAGATGAGTGGGTTGTGTCGCTAGAGCCAGGACAATAGAGGGCCCATCCAGCGCTCTAACAT
The DNA here is from genome assembly GCF_036934945.1 of Oncorhynchus masou masou. NCBI lineage: Eukaryota > Metazoa > Chordata > Actinopteri > Salmoniformes > Salmonidae > Oncorhynchus > Oncorhynchus masou. Next base: position 84,195,522 of record NC_088243.1, read on the forward strand.
CCATGGGAATGGAGATGAGTGGGTTGTGTCGCTAGAGCCACGACAATAGAGCGCCCATCCAGCGCTCTAACATCCATGGGAATGGAGATGAGTGGGTTGTGTGGCTAGAGCCAGGACAATAGAGCACCCATCCAGCGCTCTAACATCCATGGGAATGGAGATGCGTGGGGATGTTCAGCTCAGACGCCAGTGTGGCATCCAAAAAGCATCGGCCCCAGATTAATGAGGACCAGGAGAGATTTGGACTGGTTCCCCACAGCAGATTGACCTGAAAAGGGGTGCGGGTAAGGGAAGCAGAAAGGTTCCCCATATGACCCACCAAAGTACTCGTTCCTATCGGTGAGCCTGGTCTTTTACCGAGCATGAGGACACAAAATTATCAAAAGTCCCACAATACAGACAGATCCTTGTGCTTATCCAGTGTTAACGTTCTGCTGGCAACAGCCCAGCCCTGCCTAGTTGCTAGGGAAACAGTGCATCGGCCCTCCTCAGTGACTCTCATTGAAGGTCAGGAAATCTTGGGTGCTCTCAGCCACGGGACCATCGGGGACTTCCGGGATGACTTGGAGGCAAGGTGGAATCCCTGGACGTGCGAGTGAAATATAATTTCCTCTCCATCCGTCGTTCCCGCAATCGCCCATCGAAGTGGATGGTCAAAGCGATGAGGGATTCAAAATCTGTGTGTAACTCCCGAGCCGCAAGCTCGTCCTTAACCTCGTCCGCGACGCCGTGCAGGAACTTGTCGAACAGTGCTTCCGGGTTCCACATACTCTCCACTGCCATCGCACAGAAATCCACCGCATAGTCGGCCACAGTGCGGGCATCCTTCCAGATCTCTCCCGGTGAATTGAGCACCAAAGAACATCCTCACATCTCCCACGAACCCCTCCAGGCCCACGCATATGGCCGGCTGCTGTTGCCATACAGCGGTAGCCCAGGTGAGAGCCCTTCTAGACATCAGCGTGATGAGGTAGGCTATTTTGGAGTGATCGGTAGAGGAAGGAGGGCTGAAGCTCAAAAATGAGTGCACACTGAGCTAGACAGGTGCTCGGCTCTCCATTAAAGTGTTCCAGATGAGGTAACCAGGGCTCCCAGGAAGGTGGAGTGGCCGGTGGGGTGGCGCTGCTAACCGCCAAGTTGCTGAGGGGAGGTGGGGTTACCACCATGGCAGGCTGCCCCCCAGACGACCTGCGGAATTGCTCCAGCAGCATGTCCAACGCCTGGTCATGGCGCTCAGCCAACGTTTGGACCCCTTCCATCAGCCCACGAAGCAACTCCTCCTGCCTACCAATGGAGGCTCCTTGGGAGGAGATGGCGTTATGCAGCTGGCCCTGGTCTGCTGGGTCAGTCATGTCCAGTTTGTACTATCAGGAATGAAGGTAAGACCCAGATGCAGACCACAATGAATAAACAATAGTTTAATATTCCAACAGGGGAAGGTAATAGACAGGTCAAGGCAGGTAGGGGTCAGTAAACCAGAGGTGGGGCAACGGTACCGGGCAGCGGGCAGGCTCAGGGGAAGGCAGAGTGGGCAGGCAGGCAGTTTTGGAGTCAGGACAGGCAGGGGTCAAAACCAGAGGGCGATAAAAGAGAGACTTGAAAAAGCAAGAGCTGAGACACCAAATGCTGGTTGACTTGAACAAACAAGACGACCTGGCAACAGACAAATTGAGAACACAGGTATAAATACACAGGGGATAATGGGGGAGTTGTCACTGAGCTTCTCCTGCTCTGCTCTCTCTTTGATCCAGTAAAAGTTCTGCTGGAACTGCATGAGGAGGCCCTGCACCATTACTGTCCCAGACGTGTTTACGTTGACAAAGGTTGTTTACATTTCCTCAATGTCTAGTATTCTGAGTTTCCACCCTGGGCCAATACCATCTCTCTTGACATAGGGGTAGTGTAATCCTATAGCACTGTGCCATGCCAGGGGATGGTCTGTCATGGTCTGTCATGGTCTGCCATGGTCTGTCATGGTCTGTCGTGGTCTGTCATGGTCTGTCGTGGTCTGTCATGGTCTGTCATGGTCTGTCATGGTCTGCCGTGGTCTGTCATGGTCTGTCATGGTCTACCATGGTCTGCCGTGGTCTGTCGTGGTCTGTCGTGGTCTGCCGTGGTCTGTCATGGTCTGTCGTGGTCTGCCGTGGTCTGCCGTGGTCTGTCATGGTCTGTCATGGTCTGTCATGGTCTGCCGTGGTCTGTCATGGTCTGTCATGGTCTGTGTGGATAAAGTTGCTTACGTTCCCTTCTTTGTAGCAGTCAGCAAATAGTGTCTCTGAATTGTCCTTGAGGAGATTTCTTTTGTACTTATTCCATTCAGTGTTATTTTTTATATCCTTGGGGCTACTGTATTATAATGTCCTCGGCACAGGCATAAGCCATGGGGGATTCAATGGGTTGGGGGGGCTGTGAAACTCCCCTACCATTGTTGGGCTCAAGAGTTTTCACACTTTTCACATCACACTTCAGTACTAATTCAACTTGCAGCCAGGTCAGTTCTGTCCTAGCAGCTCGGTAGCTTAGTAGCCTTATTTATTAATCTTTATATAACACAATTACCTAGAGATTATTGCCTTTTACATTTGTCTTCAGAATTAGCTTCAGACTGAACCTTACTCACTCAGTTGTTTTGGATGGTATTTGCAGGTTTCCTCTGTGTTTCTTCTGCAGGTTTTGGTTTGGTAGAAGTGTTTTCTTCACAGTCCTTGGTTGTAAGAATCCATTCAGGTAATTTTGTCCAAAATCAGGGATTTAGGTGTGGAATTTTGATTTGTATTGAAGGTTGTGATGTAGAGGTTAGTATCATGTATAAGTTGTTGTGAAAACATTCTAGTTCATCTACATTTATCCAACTGTAATTCTATCTTTTTGCAGAAGAGCTCTCCCTCTACTCTGCTCTCTCCCTCCTCCACTCTCCCCTATGGGTGCACAGAAAACAGGAAATGGGGTGCCATTTGAAACACAGTGATTGTTATTAATTTGAATAAATATGATGAATGTGGGGTCTGAACTGAAAAAATAGAGGATGGAACAACAAGTGTGTCTTAACAATACAGGATTGCTCTTAAGCTGTAGCTACCTTTTCACAGGGCTCGCATGTCCCAAAGCTAAGGGTTAAGGTTTGGGATAGGGTTAGAGTGGTTAAGATCAGAGTTAAGGTTTAGGATAGGGTTATGAGTGGTTAAGATCAGGGTTAAGGTTTGGGATAGGGTTATGAGTGGTTAAGATCAGGGTTAAGGTTTGGGATAGGGTTAGAGTGGTTAATCTCAGAGTTAAGGTTTGGGATAGGGTTAGAGTGGTTAATCTCAGAGTTAAGGTTTAGGATAGGGTTATGAGTGGTTAAGATCAGGGTTAAGGTTTGGGATAGGGTTAGAGTGGTTAAGCTCAGAGTTAAGGTTTAGGATAGGGTTATGAGTGGTTAAGCTCAGAGTTAAGGTTTAGGATAGGGTTAGAGTGGTTAAGATCAGGGTTAAGGTTTGGGATAGGGTTAGAGTGGTTAAGGTCAGGGTTAAGGTTTGGGATAGGGTTAGAGTGGTTAAGATCAGGGTTAAGGTTTGGGATAGGGTTAGAGTGGTTAAGGTCAGGGTTAAGGTTTGGGATAGGGTTATGAGTGGTTATGGTCAGGGTTAAGGTTTGGGATAGGGTTATGAGTGGTTAAGATCAGGGTTAAGGTTTGGGATAGGGTTAGAGTGGTTAATCTCAGAGTTAAGGTTTGGGATAGGGTTAGAGTGGTTAATCTCAGAGTTAAGGTTTAGGATAGGGTTATGAGTGGTTAAGATCAGGGTTAAGGTTTGGGATAGGGTTAGAGTGGTTAAGCTCAGAGTTAAGGTTTAGGATAGGGTTATGAGTGGTTAAGATCAGGGTTAAGGTTTGGGATAGGGTTATGAGTGGTTAAGGTCAGGGTTAAGGTTTGGGATAGGGTTATGAGTGGTTATGGTCAGGGTTAAGGTTTGGGATAGGGTTATGAGTGGTTAAGGTTTGGAATAGGGTTATGAGTAGTTAAGGTCAGGGTTAAGGTTTGGGATAGGGTTATGAGTGGTTAAGCTCAGAGTTAAGGTTTAGGATAGGGTTATGAGTGGTTAAGATCAGGGTTAAGGTTTGGGATAGGGTTATGAGTGGTTAAGGTCAGAGTTAAGGTTTAGGATAGGGTTATGAGTGGTTGAGGTCAGGGTTAAGGTTTGGGATAGGGTTATGAGTGGTTAAGGTTTGGGATAGGGTTATGAGTGGTTAAGGTCAGGACTAAGGTTTGGGATAGGGTTATGAGTGGTTAAGCTCAGAGTTAAGGCTTAGGATAGGGTTATGAGTGGTTAAGATCAGGGTTAAGGTTTGGGATAGGGTTATGAGTGGTTAAGCTCAGAGTTAAGGTTTAGGATAGGGTTATGAGTGGTTAAGATCAGGGTTAAGGTTTGGGATAGGGTTATGAGTGGTTAAGATCAGGGTTAAGGTTTGGGATAGGGTTATGAGTGGATAAGGTCAGGGTTAAGGTTTGGGATAGGGTTATGAGTGGTTGAGGTCAGGGTTAAGGTTTGGGATAGGGTTATGAGTGGTTAAGGTCAGGATTAAGGTTTGGGATAGGGTTATGAGTGGTTAAGGTCTGGGATAGGGTTATGAGTGGTTAAGGTCAGGATTAAGGTTTGGGATAGTGTTATGAGTGGTTAAGGTCAGGGTTAAGGTTTGCGATAGGGTTATGAGTGGTTAAGGTCAGGGTTAAGGTTTGGGATAGGGTTATGAGTGGTTAAGATCAGGGTTAAGGTTTGGGATAGGGTTATGAGTGGTTAAGGTCAGGGTTAAGGTTTGGGATAGGGTTATGAGTGGTTAAGATCAGGGTTAAGGTTTGGGATAGGGTTATGAGTGGTTGAGGTCAGGGTTAAGGTTTGGGATAGGGTTATGAGTGGTTGAGGTCAGGGTTAAGGTTTGGGATAGGGTTATGAGTGGTTGAGGTCAGGGTTAAGGTTTGGGATAGGGTTATGAGTGGTTGAGGTCAGGGTTAAGGTTTGGGATAGGGTTATGAGTGGTTGAGGTCAGGGTTAAGGTTTGGGATAGGGTTATGAGTGGTTGAGGTCAGGGTTAAGGTCTGGGATAGGGTTATGAGTGGTTAAGGTCAGGATTAAGGTTTGGGATAGGGTTATGAGTGGTTAAGGTCAGGGTTAAGGTTTGGGATAGGGTTATGAGTGGTTAAGGTCAGGGTTAAGGTTTGGGATAGGGTTATGAGTGGTTAATAATTACAAGCATACCCATAACATGATGCAGCCACCACCATGCTTGGAAAAATGGAGAGTGGTACTCAGTAATGTGTTGTATTGGATTTGCCTCAAATGTAACACTTTGTATTCATCACAAAAAGTGAATTGCTTTACCACAGTTTTTGCAGTACTACTTCAGTGCCTTGTTGCAGACAGGATGCATGGTTTGAAATATTTGTATTTTTTACAGGGTTCCTTAGTTTCACCCAGTCAACTAGGTTAGTATTGTGGATGTTGTTGATCCATCCTGACTTTTCTCCTGTCACAACCATTCAACTCTGTAACTGTTTTAAAGTCACCATTGGCCTCATGGTGAAATCCCTGAGCGGTTTCCTTCCTCTCCGTTAGGAAGGACGCCTGTATCTTTGTAGTGACTGGATGTATTGATACACCACTCAAAGCGTAATGAACAACTTCACCATGCTCAAAGGGTTATTCAAATTCTGCTTTTCCATTTTTAATTTGTTTGTAAAAATGTTGAAAAACATAATTCCACTTTGACATTCTGGTATACTGTGTGTAGGCCAGTAACAAAAGAAATCTAAATTCCGTCAATTTAAAATTATACTGTAACACAACAAAATGTGGGAAAAGTCATTGATGTGAATACTTCCTGAAGGGACTGTATTAGATGGTAATAGGCCCTTGCGTTGCGCCTGCTGGACGGTATGAATTTGACATGAAATAAAATGCCATTTCAAATAGCCTCAATATGCCATAACATTCCCATTTCAAATATCCCCAATGTGCCGTAACATCCCCATTTCAAATAGCCTCAATATGCCATAACATCCCCATTTCAAATAGTCTCAATATGCCGTAACATCCCCATTTCAAATAGCCTCAATGTGCCGTAACATCCCCATTTCAAATAGCCTCAATGTGCCATAACATCCCCATTTCAAATAGCCTCAATGTCCTGTAACATCACCATTTCAAATAGCCTCAATATGCAGTAACATCACCATTTCAAATAGACTCAATATGCCGTAACATCCCCATTTCAAATAGCCTCAATGTGCCGTAACATCCCCATTTCAAATAGCCTCAATATGCCGTAACATCCCCATTTCAAATAGCCTCAATGTGCCGTAACATCCCCATTTCAAATAGCCTCAATATGCCGTAACATCCCCATTTCAAATAGCCTCAATGTGCTGTAAGGACACCCAGGTCCTTCAATTTCACCAACCTAATCTGAGAAGAGAGAAAGGGGGGAAAAGGACCAGACAAGGCACGGCACTACTCGGTATGTGCCACACTCACCGTATACCATGTGAGTTGTTAATGTACCTGTTTGATCTTAAGCATATGCCATCGCTTGGTTGTGTCCTGCTGTTGATGGTAGGGTCTGGTGGGGTCCTGCTGTTGATGGTAGGGTCTGGTTGTGTCCTGCTGTGTTCATGGTAGGGTCTGGTTGTGTCCTGCTGTTGATGGTAGGGTCTGGTTGTGTCCTGCTGTTGATGGTAGGGTCTGGTCCTGTCCTGCTGTTGATGGTAGGGTCTGGTTGTGTCCTGCTGTTGATGGTAGGGTCTGGTGGGGTCCTGCTGTTGATGGTAGGGTCTGGTTGTGTCCTGCTGTGTTGAAGGTAGGGTCTGGTGGGGTCCTGCTGTTGATGGGAGGGTCTGGTTGTGTCCTGCTGTTGATGGTAGGGTCTGGTTGTGTCCTGCTGTTGATGGTAGGGTCTGGTTGTGTCCTGCTGTGTTCATGGTAGGGTCTGGTTGTGTCCTGCTGTTGATGGTAGGGTCTGGTTGTGTCCTGCTGTTGATGGTAGGGTCTGGTTGTGTCCTGCTGTGTTCATGGTAGGGTCTGGTTGTGTCCTGCTGTTGATGGTAGGGTCTGGTTGTGTCCCGCTGTTGATGGTAGGGTCTGGTTGTGTCCTGCTGTGTTCATGGTAGGGTCTGGTTGTGTCCTGCTGTTGATGGTAGGGCCTGGTTGTGTCCTGCTGTAGATGGTAGGGTCTGGTTGTGTTCCTGCTGTGTTGATGGTAGGGTCTGGTTGTGTCCTGCTGTTGATGGTAGGGTCTGGTTGTGTCCTGCTGTTGATGGTAGGGTCTGGTTGTGTCCCGCTGTTGATGGTAGGGTCTGGTTGTGTCCTGCTGTGTTCATGGTAGGGTCTGGTTGTGTCCTGCTGTTGATGGTAGGGTCTGGTTGTGTCCTGCTGTAGATGGTAGGGTCTGGTTGTGTTCCTGCTGTGTTGATGGTAGGGTCTGGTTGTGTCCTGCTGTGTTGATGGTAGGATCTGGTTTTGTACTGCTGTGTTGATGGTAGGGTCTGGTGGGTTCCTGTCCTGCTGTGTTGATGGTAGGGTCTGGTTGTGTCCTGCTGTGTGGATGGTAGGGTCTGGTGGGGTCCTGTCCTGCCGTGTTGATGGTAGGGTCTAGTTGTGTCCTGCTGTGTTCATGGTAGGGTCTAGTTGTGTCCTGCTGTGTTGATGGTAGGGTCTAGTTGTGTCCTGCTGTGTTGATGGTAGGGTCTGGTTGTGTCCTGCCGTGTTGATGGTAGGGTCTGGTTGTGTCCTGTTGTGTTGATGGTAGGGTCTGGTTGTGTCCTGCCGTGTTGATGGTAGGGTCTGGCACAGCGACAGCACAGCGACAGCACACAGTTAAAACCTCTTGAAACTAGAGGGCACTATTTTTATTTTTGGAAAAATAACGTTCCAAAGTAAACCGCCTATTTCTCAGGACCAGATGCTAGAATATGCATATAATTGACAGCTTAGGATAGAAAACACTCTAAAGTTTCCAAAACTGTCAAAAAAAACTGTCTGTGAGTATAACAGAACTGATATTGCAGGTGAAAGCCTAAGAAAAATCCAATCAGGAAGGGAAGCATGTTTTGAAACCGTTGTGTTCCTATGCACCCCTATTGGCCATTGAAAGGGATATCAACCAGATTCCTTTTTCTACATATTCCCTAAGGTGTTTACAGCATTTTGACTTCGTTTCACGCCTTTATGTTGAAGAATGAGCGTAAACGACTACATTGCGTAAGTGGCCAGCTGAGGGCTCTCTGGGTGATTCTTGCGTAAAAGACAGAGGTAGTCATTTTTCCTCTCGCTCCTACTGAAAAGCCAATTGTCCCGGTTGATATATTATCTAATAGATATTTGAAAAACACCTTGAGGATTGATTATAAAAAAAAACGTTTGCCATGTTTCTGTCAATATTATGGATATAATTTGGAATTTTTTTCAGCGTTGTCGTGACCGCTATTTCCGGTGGATTTCTTAACATAACGTGACCAACAAATGGAGGTATTTTGGATATAAAAATAATCTTTATGGAAAAAAGGAACCTTTGCTGTCTTACTGGGAGTCTCGTGAGTGAAAACATCCGAAGTTCATCAAAGGTAAACAAATAATTTGATTGATTTTCCGATTTTCGTGACCCAGCTTCCTGCTGCTAGCTGGACATAATGCTATGCTAGGCTATCGATCAACTTACACAAACGCTTGTCTTGCTTTGGCTGTAACGCATAATTCAAAATCTGAAATGACAGGGTGATTAACAAAAAGCTAAGCTGTGTTTCACTATATTTCACTTGTGATTTCATGAATATGAATATTTTCTAGTAATATTTTTTGACCTTTACGCTATGCTAATTAGTGTAGTTGATGACAATTCTCCCGGATGGGTAGTTCCAAGAGTTAAACAAGGACATACGACAATCAATGCTGAAGCAATGAACAGAGAGGGAAACCAGACATAGATAGGGAAGGTAATGACAGAGGTGATTGAGTCCAGGTGAGTCCAATAATTGCTGATGCGCGTGATGGGGGGGAAGCCAGGAGTGCGCAATGCTGGGGAGCCTGGCGCCCTCGAGCGCCACGGGGGAAGAGTGGAAGCAGGCATGACATTACCCCACTCGTCTAGGGGTGCCACTCAAATCTGGGTGAGCCTGAAGGCCCGGCCGAGGCACAGGCGCTGGGCAAGCCGGCTGGGTGTAAATTCCCGATGAACCGGCAGAGGCACGGGAGCCTGGCGAGCCGGCTGAGGCATGGGAGCCTGACAATCTGGCTGAGGCACGAACGCCTGTCGATCCCACTGTGGCATGGGAGCGCGATGATCTGGCTGAGATGTAGCAGCCTAACGACCTGGCTTGGCATAAAAACCTGATGATCCGGCTAAGATGTAGCAGCCTAACGACCTGGCTTGGCATAAAAACCTGATGATCTGGCTAAGATGTAGCAGCCTAATGACCTGGCTTGGCATAAAAACCTGATGATCTGGCTGAGATGGAGCAGCCTAACGACCTGGCTTGGCATAAAAACCTGATGATCTGGCTAAGATGTAGCAGCCTAACGACCTGGCTTGGCATAAAAACCTGATGATCTGGCTGAGATGGAGCAGCCTAACGACCTGGCTTGGCATAAAAACCTGATGATCCGGCTAAGATGTAGCAGCCTAACGACCTGGCTTGGCATAAAAACCTGATGATCTGGCTAAGATGTAGCAGCCTAACGACCTGGCTTGGCATAAAAACCTGATGATCTGGCTGAGATGTAGCAGCCTAACGACCTGGCTTGGCATAAAAACCTGATGATCCGGCTAAGATGTAGCAGCCTAACGACCTGGCTTGGCATAAAAACCTGATGATCTGGCTAAGATGTAGCAGCCTAATGACCTGGCTTGGCATAAAAACCTGATGATCTGGCTGAGATGGAGCAGCCTAATGACCTGGCTTGGCATAAAAACCTGATGATCTGGCTGAGATGTAGCAGCCAAACGACCTGGCTTGGCATAAAAACCTGATGATCTGGCTGAGATGGAGCAGCCTAACGACCTGGCTTGGCATAAAAACCTGATGATCCGGCTAAGATGTAGCAGCCTAACCACCTGGCTTGGCATAAAAACCTGATGATCTGGCTAAGATGTAGCAGCCTAACGACCTGGCTTGGCATAAAAACCTGATGATCTGGCTGAGATGGAGCAGCCTAACGACCTGGCTTGGCATAAAAACCTGATGATCCGGCTAAGATGTAGCAGCCTAACGACCTGGCTTGGCATAAAAACCTGATGATCTGGCTGAGATGGAGCAGCCTAACGACCTGGCTTGGCATAAAAACCTGATGATCTGGCTGAGATGTAGCAGCCTAACGACCTGGCTTGGCATAAAAACCTGATGATCCGGCTAAGATGTAGCAGCCTAACGACCTGGCTTGGCATAAAAACCTGATGATCCGGCTAAGATGTAGCAGCCTAACGACCTGGCTTGGCATAAAAACCTGATGATCTGGCTGAGATGGAGCAGCCTAACGACCTGGCTTGGCATAAAAACCTGATGATCTGGCTGAGATGTAGCAGCCTAACGACCTGGCTTGGCATAAAAACCTGATGATCCGGCTAAGATGTAGCAGCCTAACGACCTGGCTTGGCATAAAAACCTGATGATCTGGCTGAGATGTAGCAGCCTAACGACCTGGCTTGGCATAAAAACCTGATGATCCGACTGATGCCCAATGTCGGATGGGCGCCTTCTGAGCCAACCGGGGAAAGAACCTCTGTGCCAGCTAGGGCGTGACAGTCCCACGAGCTGGCTTAAGCACACCCGGTTCCATCTGTCTCGGCCCCCCAGACCCGACATCACCAACAACCGGAACGCCAGCACTCCCCAATGCTTTGTATGGTGGCTTCAGCATTCTGTAAGGACCGATGCCGGAGATGAGATGCAGGATTGGGCAGTCAACATTTAATCGGGAACAGACAGGTAACAAGACAAGGACAGTATCGGCACACCGTTAAACAAAGACATACGACAATCAATGTTGAAGCAGGGAACAGAGAGGGGAACCAGACATATAAAGGGAAGGTAATGACAGAGGTGATTGAGTCCAGGTGAGTCCAATAATCGTTGATGCACGTGATGGGGAAGGCAGGTTTGCGTAATGATGGTGGCAGGAGTGCGCAATGCTGGGAGCCTGGCTCCCTCGAGCACCATGGGGGAATTGAATCCCGGCGTCTTGACCCCGCCCTGTCCAACTGGGTCCTGGACTTCCTGACGGGCCGCCCCCAGGTGGTGAAGTTAGGAAATAACATCTCCACTCTGCTGATCCTCAACACTGGGGAGCCACAAGGTTTTGTTCTCAGCCCCCTCCTCTATTCCTTAATCACCCACGACTGCGTGGTCATGCACGCCTCCAACTCAATCATCAAGTTTGCAGACAACACAACAGTGGTAGGCTTGATTACCAACAATAACAAGACAGCCTACAGGGAGAAGGTGAGGGCCCTCGGAGTGTGGCGTCAGGAAAATAACCTCTCACTCAATGTCAGCAAAACAAAAGAGATGATTGTGGACTTCAGGAAACAGCAGAGGGAGCACCCCCCTATCCACATCGACAGGACAGTAGTGGAGAAGATGGAAAGTTTTAAGTTCCTCTGTGTTCATATCACTGACAAACTGTAATGGTCCACCCACACGGACAGCGTGGTGAGAAATGCGCAACAGCGCATATATATATTCTCCTCCCATTCCTTTACCAGATTGTGTGTATTAGGTTTTGTAGTGGAATTTGTTAGATATTAGGTTTTGTAGTGTAATTGTTTGATATTACCTGTTAGATATTGCTGCACTGTCAGATCTAGAAGCATAAGCATTTCGCTACACTCACAATAACATTTGATAACCATCTGTATGTGACCAATAAAATTTGATTTGATCTCTGTCTCTCTGTCTTTCTGCGTTTTCTGCATGTCTGTCTCTGTCATCCTGCCTGTCTGTCTCTGTCTTCCTGCCTGTCTGTCTCTGTCTTTCTGCCTGTCTGTCTCTGTCTTTCTGCCTGTCTGTCTCTGTCTTTCTGCCTGTCTGCCTCTGTCTTCCTGCCTGTCTGTCTCTGTCTTTCTGCCTGTCTGTCTCTGTCTTCCTGCCTGTCTGTCTCTGTCTTTCTGCCTGTCTGTCTCTGTCTTTCTGCCTGTCTGTCTCTATCTTTCTGCCTGTCTGTCTCTGTCTTTCTGCCTGTCTGTCTTTCTGCCTGTCTGTCTCTGTCTTTCTGCCTGTCTGTCTGAAACCATAGCATAGTGTTTTGATTGTTAAGAATGAAAAACTATGATTATTGAAATATACTGTATGGTCCAAGACAGTTGGATCTTTACTGCAACAAATTATGATGGAAACAGTTTATTTTTATAAATGATGATTGCCATGTGGGGCTGCTGGCACGTGATGTTAGTGCCTAAGTATAAAGCTCCACTCCAAATGTAATTATAGATGCCTACTGATAGGGAAATTAATACACAATAATAACAACATAGTATTAAAGTAATGTTGATTTTCAGGACAGGGATTGTCCCGACTTTCAAGAATGCCTGCATTACGTTGCCTTGCTTATCTTGTTGGAGTGCAAGTTTCACCGTGGCGATACATTGACATACAATAATTATTAGAATATGGCAAATATTTATTGCATTCTATCCATGCTGGCTTTCGTGAGCTACCTGAGACACAAAACAGAGAGGTGGGAGGGCACACAGGCTGTCGCAAACATATTGAAGCGTAATTTGCCTGAATGTGTAATGAAAACACATTTTTTAATTCGACGTTGTAGGTTTTTGCGAAAAAAAGTATATATTTTTTAGGTGTGATGTCATTATATTTAGCTGTTTTTTTATCAACACAAGATAGTTCAATGGAAATTCACCCTAGCAGGCAATTGTAGCATCTATTTTCTATGCAAACTTTCTAAATGTCGACAAAAAAATCCCTGGACAAGTTAATGGAAACCTAGCTCGTGGCGGACATGATAAAGTAGAGCACTTTGTCAGCCAGCTACACCCACACAATGTAAGGAAAATAATGATTAGCAAGGGCCCCCCATCTGTCGTTAATATGAAAGAGAACAGAATAATCAGAAATGAATAACTTCTTGCTCGTCTTTATCTTTCAAGCTATTTTTATAATCTTTAATGTCTCTGACAATGGAGGAGGACCATCTGATAGGGTGAAGATTTAAGAGGTTGGTTTGTCATGGTTTCTTTGATCTTTAATGATGAAAGGTTTCTGCAGCGTTGCAATTTTCTTTGATGGATTATAAAATGATAATGAGACGTGTCATCGGTCTATCATAAATGGCCACAGGTTATAATGATTATTTACACCCTAGTGCTCAAGATGAATGTAGAATAGGCAACCTATTTACTACCATGCCATTGCTGCGCTGTCAGATTTCTGCTGATTGCAACAACAATAACTATTACTTTGGCTTAATAATAACCTTTGGCATTGTAACCTTTATAGCTTAAAACAAAATGGATAATTAGCTGACATCTGCAGAGAGGTGATAGCAATTTGCTGGGCCTTGTAGTCCAGAACCACTTACAGTACCTTCAGAAACGATTCACTATTGTGTTACAGCCTGAATTTAGAATTGATTAAATTAAGATTTTGTCTCACTGACCTACACACAATACACTATAATGTCAAAGTGGAATTATGTGTTTAGTCATTTTTGCATATTAATTAAAAATGAAAAGCTGAAATGTCTTGAGCAAATAAGTATTCAATCCCTGTGTTATGAAAAGCCTAAATAAATTCAGGAGTACAAATTTGCTTAGCAAGTCTCATGATAAGTCGCATAGACTCACTCTGTGTGCAATAATAGTGTCTGACAATATTTTTGAAGGACTACCTCATCTCTGTGCCCCACACATACAATTATCTATAAGGTCCCTCGTCCAAGCAGTGAATTTCAAACACAGATTCAACCACAAAGACCAGGGAGGTTTTCCAATGCCTCGCAAAGAAGGGTACCTATTGGTAAATGTCACGACTTCCACCGAGGGTGGCTCCTCTCCCTGTTCGGGAGGTGCAACTAGCTACCACCGATCCATTTCTCTTTTTCGTTTGGTTCTGTCTGTTTCTTACACCTGTGTTCTATTGAGTTCATTTCTGTGGGTTTATTAACCTCGTTGCCTGCTGGTACTTTGTGCGGGATTATTGCTGTGTTTGTTTGGTGCGTGTGCTAGATTGCGCCACAGACTATTCTCACGGTCGTTTGAGCCGTTGTGAATTATTTAGGAATAGATTGTTTTTTCCTCCTATTATTACTTCGAATTCCTGTTGTGTTGGGCGCCTTAGTTGGGTTTGTTTCCCGACCTGTTGTGTTGGGCGCCTTCGTTGGGTTTGTTTCCCGACCTGTTGTGTTGGGTGCCTTCGTTGGGTTTGTTTCCCGACCTGTTGTGTTGGACGCCTTTGTTGGGTTTGTTTCCCGACCTGTTGTGTTGGGCGCCTTCGTTGGGTTTGTTTCCCGACCTGTTGTGTTGGGCGCCTTCGTTGGGTTTGTTTCCCGACCTGTTGTGTTGGGCGCCTTCGTTGGGTTTGTTTCCCGACCTGTTGTGTTGGACGCCTTCGTTGGGTTTGTTTCCCGACCTGTTGTGTTGGGCGCCTTCGTTGGGTTTGTTTCCCGACCTGTTGTGTTGGGCGCCTTCGTTGGGTTTGTTTCCCGACCTGTTGTGTTGGGCGCCTTCGTTGGGTTTGTTTCCCGACCTGTTGTGTTGGACGCCTTCGTTGGGTTTGTTTCCCGACCTGTTGTGTTGGGCGCCTTCGTTGGGTTTGTTTCCCGACCTGTTGTGTTGGGGGCCTTCGTTGGGTTTGTTTCCCGACCTGTTGTGTTGGGCGCCTTCGTTGGGTTTGTTTCCCGACCTGTTGTGTTGGGCGCCTTCGTTGGGTTTGTTTCCCGACCTGTTGTGTTGGGCGCCTTCGTTGGGTTTGTTTCCCGACCTGTTGTGTTGCGTTTTGGGACTTCCAAATAAATGTTTTCTATTTGGACCTCAGTGTTCTCCTGCTCCTGATTCTTGCCCCCACCTCGTCCTAGTGAGGCATCTTACAGTAAATGGTTAAAATAAATAACGGGTTATTGAATATGCCTTTGAGCACGGTGACGTTATTAATTACATTTTGGATGGTGTATCAATAAACCTAGTCACTACAAAGCACAGGTGTCCTCACTAACTCAGTTGCCAGAGAAGAAGGAAACTGCTCAAGAATTTCACCTTGAGGCCAATGGTGACTTTAAACCAGTTAGAGAGTTTAATGGCTGTGATATGGGAAAACTGAGGGTGGATCAACAACATTGCAGTTACTCCTCAATACTAATCTAAATGACATATCATTTTTTATTTAACTAGGCAAATCAGTTAAGAACGCATGTTTATCTAAAATGACTGCCTACCCCAGCCAACCTTGGGCCAATTGTGCACCACATTATAGGACCCCCAATCACAGCCAGATGTGATACAGCCTGGATTTGAACCATGGACTGTAGTGACACCTCTTGCACTGAAATGCAATGCCTTGGACCGCTGCACCACTCGAGAGTGCCAAACATTTTTAGGAAGCCTGTACAGAAAAAATATATTCCTAAACACACATCCTGTTTGCAATAAGGCACTAAAAAATATGCCAAAAAAATTAACTTAGTGTCTTGAATACAAAGCATTATGTTTGGGGCAAATCCAACACAACACATCACTGGGTACCACTCTTCATATTTTCAAGCATGGTGGTGGCTACATCATGTTATGGTATGCTAGGGAGTTTTTTTTATGATAAAAAGAAACAGAATAGAGCCAAGCACAGAGGAAAACCTAGAGGAAAACCTGGTTCAGTCTGCTTTCCACCAGACACTGGGTGTCATGGTTCCTCTGGGCACCAGAGGGCAGCAGAGACTGCCCAAGACACTTTTTTTGTTACTCAGGTGTTGCTTATCATTTCATTATGAATTCCCTCTTAAAATACGTGTGTTTTCTGTCCTTGTTTTCAGAAGCTTGATTTTGGTTACCCTGTGTGTTTGTTGCCTGAGGAAGTGGTATCGTCCTAGTGATGCTTTTCTTCTTCTTCCAGTACTACTGTGATCCTTCTGTTATCTTATGTTCAGTAAAGTATTTATGTTTATACTAAACCATTGATTCCTCGACTGGACCATTATCTGCACCTGAATCCAACACGTCACACTGGGAGATGAGTTCACCATTCAGCAGGACAATAACCTAAAACACCAGGCCAAATATACACTGAGGTTGATTACCAAGATGACATTGAATGTTCTTGAGTGGCAAATTGTAGATTTGACTTAAATTGGCTTAAACAAAATCTATGGAAAAACTTAAATGGCTGTCTAGCAATTATCAACAACCAACTTGACAAAGCTTGAAGATGTTTTTTTTTTAAGAATAATGCACAAATATTGCACAATACAGTTGTGCAAAGCTCTTAGAGACTTACCCAGAAAGACTCACAGCTATATTTCCTGCCAAAGGGGATTCTGACATGTATTGACTCAGGGGGTTGAATACTTACGTATGTAATGAAGATATATTAGGGTTTTATTGTTCATGTTTATTTTTACAAATGTTAGCACTTTTCTTCCACTTTGAAATTACAAACATATTACCGATATAAATATTATTTTTTTTACAATTAAATCCATTTGAATACCACCTTGTAACCAACAAAATTTGGAAAGGTCAAAGGGTGTGAATACGTTCTGAAGGTGCTGTCAGTGTTATGTGTCTGGATTCAGGGACTGGTTGTGTTTTTAGCAATGAAATGCATCAGTAAAATGTGACGATATCTAAACTAAAAAAATGTTACTCTTAAAATGTTTCTCTTGTAGCTTACATGAAAGGTAAACCTGCATTAAAGTTAAACAACGAGTTTAAATTATGTTTTACTCCTTGAGTTTCACAGCTAGCGACAGTACTGTGGAAGTTATAGAGACAGTACTGTGGAAGTTATAGAGACAGTACTGTGGAAGTTATAGAGACAGTACTGTGGAAGTTATAGAGACAGTACTGTGGAAGTTATAGAGACAGTACTGTGGAAGTTATAGCGACAGTACTGTGGAAGTGCTAGCGACAGTACTGTGGAAGTGCTAGCGACAATACTGTGGAAGTTATAGAGACAGTACTGTAGAAGTTATAGAGACAGTACTGTGGAAGTTATAGAGACACTACTGTGGAAGTTATAGCGACAGTACTGTGGAAGTGCTAGCGACAGTACTGTGGAAGTGCTAGCGACAGTACTGTGGAAGTTATAGAGACAGTACTGTGGAAGTTATAGAGACAGTACTGTAGAAGTTATAGAGACAATACTGTGGAAGTTATAGAGACAGTACTGTGGAAGTTATAGAGACACTACTGTGGAAGTTATAGCGACAGTACTGTGGAAGTGCTAGCGACAGTACTGTGGAAGTGCTAGCGACAGTACTGTGGAAGTGCTAGCGACAGTACTGTGGAAGTTATAGAGACAGTACTGTGGAAGTTATAGAGACAGTACTGTGGAAGTGCTAGCGACAGTACTGTGGAAGTGCTAGCGACAATACTGTGGAAGTTATAGAGACAGTACTGTAGAAGTTATAGAGACAATACTGTGGAAGTGCAAGCGACAGTACTGTGGAAGTGCTAGCGACAGTACTGTGGAAGTTGAAGGTAGTTTGTGCTGCATGCTGGCCCTAACTTATGAATCGTTTTCCTGCCAGCCCCTGGGGGCTGTGAAACACAGAAAGCCCTCATGAAGAAAATGAACATTGTTCACACTCCAATGAGCTCATTTCAATTAATCAAACAAGGTAACAGACTTGCTGATCGCCATATGACTTTTAGGTCGATGCCAAACTCATAACATGCCTGGTTCTTTTAATGTATCTCAGGAATAAAATATTATGTTCTATATCTTTCTACATTCTACATTTATTTTTCCAGATTTCATGATCATTGAACCTTTGAACAATATTACCACAAACCAAAACTGAAAATTATTTGTCAGCAAAGGAATGAGCCCTATGGTACCCTGTTCCCTACATAGTACACTACATTATACCAGAGCCCGATGGCATCCTGTTCACTACATAGTGCACTACATTAGACCAGAGCCCTATGGTACCCTGTTCCCTACATAGTACACTACATTAGACCAGAGCCCTATGGCACCCTGTTCCCTACCTAGTGCACTACATTAGACCAGAGCCCTATGGTACCCTGTTCCCTACATAGTGCACTACATTAGAACAGAGCCCTATGGGGAATAGGGTGCCATTTGGGACATCGCCATAGTGAAGGCAAGACAAGGCCGCTGGTAGTTTCGAGGGACAGCTCTCATTTCACGGTTCGTACTCTCAATGTGATTAATAAGCAAAACGCTGTTGGAGAGAGAGAGAAAAGCTGCCATTCACACCGTAGCTCCCCAAAATGGAAGGAGGAATAGACGGATGGTAGAGAATCCGAGGGGATGACTAGCAGTTGTCAATCACAGATCACCCGCTTTTCTGGCCTGTAGTCACTATACTTCAGACAGATAGATAGACAGACAGACAGATAGATAGATAGATAGATAGATAGACAGACAGACAGACTCATAGACTCATACATCACACACACCAACTGTATTGACTCATACATCACACACACAAACTGTGTAGACTCATACATCACACACACCAACTGTATTGACTCATACATCACACACACCAACTGTATTGACTCATACATCACACACACATCAACTGTATAGACTCATACATCACACACATAAACTGTATTGACTCATACACACAGCAACTGTATTATAATCACCATCTGATATGCGTCACATATTTATTTATTTTACCTTTATTTAACTCGGCAAGTCAGTTAAGAACAAATTCTTATTTACACTGACGGCCTACCCAGGGCCAAACCGGATGAAGCTGGGCTGATTGTGCTTCGCCCTATGGGACACCCAATTACAGCCGTTTGTGATACATTCTGGATTCAAACCAGGTTGTCTGTAGTGACGCTTCAAGCACTGAGATGCAGTGCCTTAAACCGCTGCGCCACTCGGGAGCCCATATGCATCACAGTATTTGTGTTTGCATGTGCACGTGCTAATGCGTGCACGTGTGTATGTTGGCTGCGTACTGTATGTCTGTGTGTTTTTTTGTTACAAATGTGTGCGTTTTGTCTATACATGCAGCTAATACAAGCTGTAGACTGATGTTCTTCTTCTGTGTTTGATACTATACTATTGTGCCTGCAGGCCGGAGGAGAGGGGGAGGGGGTTCAGGGGGGGGGGGGGGGGTCATGATTAATCCACACCATATGAACTGTCTCCATGTACACAATGTGTGGTTCGGGTTGAAACACAGCCTTTGGCATGTCAGACAATATCCATCTAATATCCCAGGAGGTTTTCAGGCCATACCCACTGTGTGTCTGTGCGTGCGTGCGTGCGTGCGTGCGTGCGTGTGTGTGTGCGTGCGTGTCCATGGCTCCATTGCCACCTGTCAGTGTGATAAAGTAAGGATTGTATCTCCCCTTGTGATATTAAATTACATTTCCATTTTTCTTCTGATGCTCAATCAAATGTGGTTGAAGGTAGGTAGTAGGAGGTACTGTAGTGTGTGTGTGTGTGTGTGATTCTTACTGTAGCTAGCAGGCTATAACAGTTGCAGCAGGACACTAATGCTGGGCTGGGGGGGACTCAGTGGAGATGGCAGATTGTCTTTCAACACCTCGCAAAGAGGCTAACTGGACTCTCAGTCGCTGTTGACCATATGGCTCCTGTAATTAATGGCACAGATCACAGTCTGGCCCCCAAAGCTGCTCCGGTCACTTTTGTAATTTATTTATTCATTTTTATTTTTTTATTTTACCTTTATTTTACTAGGCAAGTCAATTAAGAACAAATTCTTATTTTCAATGACGGCCTAGGAACAGTGGGTTAACTGCCTGTTCAGGGGCAGAACGACAGATTTGTACCTCGTCAGCTCGGGGGTTTGAACTTGCAACCTTCCAGTTACTAGTCCAACGCTCTAACCACTAGGCTACCCTGCCGCCCCAATAATGATAGAAGGTCCAGAATGAACAGACCATGGTTCCAAGCTCCCCTCCAGTTACATTTTAGGGTTCCAGAGTGATCAGCCACTGTCCTCAATCTAAGGTATAGTATGTGGTTGTGTCCTACATTCCACCCTATTCCGTTTAAAATGCACTACTTTTAACCAGGGCCCATAAATTTGGTTTCCAGAGTGAGCAGAGACACTGTCCAATTTAAAGTCTGTCTATTTTATATTATTTTGAGACCTCCTTCCCGTTTGTGTGTGTTTCTCTGACCGGTATTTAAATTGATCAAATCAAAATCAAATCAAATCAAATTTTATTTGTCACATACACATGGTTAGCAGATGTTAATGCGAGTGTAGCGAAATGCTTGTGCTTCTAGTTCCGACAATGCAGTAATAAGCAACAAGTAATCTAGCTAACAATTCCAGAACTACTACCTTATACACATAAGCGTAAAGGGATAAAGCATATGTACATAAAGATATATGAATGAGTGATGGTACAGAGCAGCATAGGGAAGATGCAGTAGATGATATAGAGTACAGTATATACGTATACATATGAGATTAATAATGTAGGGTATGTAAACATTATATTAGTTAGCATTGTTTAAAGTGGTTAGTGATATATTTTACATCAATTCCCATCAATTCCCATTATTAAAGTGGCTGGAGTTGAGTCAGTGTGTTGGCAGCAGCCACTCAATGTTAGTGGTGGCTGTTAAACAGTCTGATGGCCTTGAGATAGAAGCTGTTTTTCAGTCTCTCGGTCCCAGCTTTGATGCACCTGTACTGACCTCGCCTTCTGGACGATAGCGGGGTGAACAGGCAGTGGCTCGGGTGGTTGTTGTCTTTGATGATCTTTATGGCCTTCCTGTGACATCGGGTGGTGTAGGTGTCATGGAGGGCAGGTAGTTTGCCCCAGTGATGCATTGTGCAGACCTCACTACCCTCTGGAGAGCTCTGCGGTTGTGGGCTGAGCAGTTGCCGTACCAAGCGGTGATACAGCCCGACAGGATGCTCTCGATTGTGCATCTGTAGAAGTTTGTGAGTGCTTTTGTTGACAAGCCGAATTTCTTCAGCCTCCTGAGGTTGAAGAGGCGCTGCTGCGCCTTCTTCATGATGCTGTCTGTGTGGGTGGACCAATTCAGTTTGTCTGTGATGTGTATGTATGCCGAGGAACTTAAAACTTACTACCCTCTCTACCCTCTGCTGTTTCCTGAAGTCCACAATCATCTTTCTCACATAGGTATTCCTCTTGTCCAGATGGGTTAGGGCAGTGTGCAGTGTGGTTGAGATTGCATCGTCTGTGGACCTATTTGGGTGGAGGTGATATGGTCCTTGACTAGTCTCTCAAAGCACTTCATGATGACGGAAGTGAGTGCTATGGGGCGGTAGTCGTTTAGCTCAGTTACCTTAGCTTTCTTGGGAACAGGAACAATGGTGGCCCTCTTGAAGCATGTGGGAACAGCAGACTGGGATAGGGATTGATTGAATATGTCTGTAAAACACACCAGCCAGCTGGTCTGCGCATGCTCTGAGGGCGCGGCTGGGGATGCCGTCTGGGCCTTCAGCCTTGCGAGGGTTAACACGTTTAAACGTTTTACTCACCTCAGCTGCAGTGAAGGAGAGTCCGCATGTTTTGGTTGCGGGGCGTGTCAGTGGCACTGTATTGTCCTCAAAGCGGACAAAAAAGTTATTTAGTCTGCCTGGGAGCAAGACATCCTGGTCCGTGACTGGGCTGGTTTTCTTTTTGTAATCCGTGACTGACCATGATTGACTGTAGACTCTGCTACATACCTCTTATGTCTGAGCTGTTGAATTGTGATTCTACATTGTCTCTATACTGACACATAGCTTGTTTGATTGCCTTGCGGAGGGAATAGCTACACTGTTTGTATTCGGTCATGTTTCCAGTCACCTTGCCCTGATTAAAAGCAGTGGTTTGCGCTTTCAGTTTCACGCGAATGCTGCCATCAATCCGAGGTTTCTGGTTTGGGAATGTTTTAATCGTTGCTATGGGAACGACAGCTTCAACGCAGGTGTCAAGGGCTTTATTGGCATGGGAAACATGTGTTAACATTGCCAAAGCAAGTGAGGTAGATAATATATAAAGTGAATATATAAAGTGAAATAAACATAAAAATTAACAGTAAACATTACACATACAGAAGTTTCAAAACAATGAAGACATTACAAATGTCATATTATATATATACAGTGTTTTAACAATGTACAAATGGTTAAAGGACACAAGGAAAAAAAAATAAGCGTAAATATGGTTTGTATTTACAATGGTGTTTGTTCTTCACTGGTTGCCCTTTTCTCGTGGCAACAGGTCACAAATATTGCTGCTGTGATGGCACACTGTGGAATTTCACCCAGTAGATAAGTTTTTCAAAATTGGAATTGTTTTCGAATTCTTTGTGGATCTGTGTAATCTGAGGGAAATATGTCTCTCTAATATGGTCATACATTGGGCAGGAGGTTAGGAAGTGCAGCTCAGTTTCCACTTCATTTTGTGGGCAGTGAGCACATAGCCTGTCTTCTCTTGAGAGCCATGTCTGCCTACGGCGGCCTTTCTCAATAGCAAGGCTATGCTCACTGAGTCTGTACATAGTCAAAGCTTTCTTTAATTTTGGGTCAGTCACAGTGGTCAGGTATTCTGCCGCTGTGTACTCTCTGTTTAGGGCCAAATAGCATTCATTCTATTCTATTCTGTTTTTTTGTTAATTCTTTCCAATGTGTCAAGTAATTATCTTTTTGTTTGCTCATGATTTGGTTGGGTCTAATTTTGCTGCTGTCCTGGGGCTGTGTAGGGTGTGTTTGTGTTTGTGAACAGAGCCCCAGGACCAGCTTGCTTAGGGGACTCTTCTCCAGGTTCATCTCTCTGTAGGTGATGGCTTTGTTATGGAAGGTTTGGGAATCGCTTCCTTTTAGGTGGTTATAGAATTTAACGGCTCTTTTCTGGATTTTGATAATTAGTGGGTATCTAATTAGTGGGTATCGGCCTAATTCTGCTCTGCATGCATTATTTGGTGTTCTACGTTGTACACTGAGGATATTTTTGCAGAATTCTGCGTGCAGAGTCTCAATGTGATGTTTGTCCCATTTTGGGAAGTGCAGTGTCAGAAGAACACTTTGGGTTGTTATTATCCGTTTTTTATTCCAGCACCATTACGAGTATTGTCGGTCCAGGCGACATGGGCAGGCGCCCAGGGCGGCTTCTTGCCGGGGGCAGCACCATGAAATGCTTATTTACAAGCCCTTTAAACAGTGCAGTTCAAGAAGAAGAAAATATTTACCAAGTGGGATAAAATAAAAAGTAATAATAAAAAGAAACACAATAAGAATAACAATAACGAGGCTCTATACAGGGGACACCGGTACCGAGTCAGTGTGCAGGGGTACAGGCTATTTGAGGTAATCTGTACATGTAGCTGGGGGCGAAGTGAGTATGCAAAGGTAACAAACCGCAAGTAGTGATTCCTTGATGCCCTTCCAGACTCCCTCCGCCTACCCAAGGACGTCAGAGGACAAAAATCAGTTAACCATCTAACTGAGGAACTCAATTTAACATTGCGTAATACCCTAGATGCAGTTGCACCCCTAAAAACTAAAAACATTTGTCATAAGAAACTAGCTCCCTGGTACACAGAAAATACTCGAGCTCTGAAGCAAGCTTCCAGAAAATTGGAACGGAAATGGCTCCACGCCAACCTGGAAGTCTTCTGACTAGCTTGGAAAAACAGTGCCGTGCCGTATCGAAGAGCCCTTACTGCTGCTACACCAAACTGGAAGTCTTCTGACTAGCTTGGAAAGACAGTACCGTGCCGTATCGAAGAGCCCTTACTGCTGCTACACCAAACTGGAAGTCTTCTGACTAGCTTGGAAAGACAGAACCGTGCCGTATCGAAGAGCCCTTACTGCTGCTACACCAAACTGGAAGTCTTCTGACTAGCTTGGAAAGACAGAACCGTGCCGTATCGAAGAGCCCTTACTGCTGCTACACCAAACTGGAAGTCTTCCGACTGGCTTGGAAAGACAGTACCGTGCCATATCGAAGAGCCCTTACTGCTGCTCGATCATCCTATTTTTCCAACTTAACTGAGGAAAATAACAACAATCCAAAATATTTTTTTGATACTGTTGCAAAGCTAACTAAAAAGCATTATTCCCCAAGAGAGGATGGCTTTCACTTCAGCAGTAATAAATTCATGAACTTCTTTGATCGTAAGAAAGAAAATAACAGACTCCTCTTTAAATCTGCGTATTCCTCCAAAGCTCAGTTGTCCTGAGTCTGCACAACTCTGTCAGCACCTAGGATCAAGAGAGACACTCAAGGTTTTTAGCACTATATCGCTTGACACAATGATGCAAATCATCATGGCCTTTAAACCATCAGGCTGCATACTGGACCCTATTTCAACTAAACTACTGAAAAAGCTGCTTCCTGTGCTTGGCCCTCCTATGTTGAACATAATAAATGACTCTTTATCCACGGATGTGTACCAAACTCACTAAAGGTGGCAGTAATAAAGCCTCTCTTGAAAAAGCCAAACCTTGACCCAGAAAATATAAAAAACTATCGGCCTATATCGAATCTCCAATTCCTCTCAAAACAATTTGAAATCGCCGTCCTGAAGACAAACAATGTATACAAAATGCTTCAGTCTGGTTTTAGACCCCATCATAGCACTGAGACTGCACTTGTGGAGGTGGTAAATTACCTTTTAATGGTGTCAGATTTATGAAAAAAAATATATATATATATTTTACCTTTATTTAACTAGGCAAGTCAGTTAAAAAAAAATCTTATTTTCAATGACGGCCTAGGAACAGTGGGTTAACTTCCTGTTCAGGGGCAGAACGACAGATTTGTGCCTTGTGAGCTCGGGGATTTGAACTTGCAACCTTCCGGTTACTAGCCCAATGCTCTAACCACTAGGCTACCCTGCCACCCCACTTGAACATGTTAACCATGTTATGTTATTATCTCCACCCAGCACAGCCAGAAGAGGACTGGCCACCCCTCATAGCCTGGTTCCTCTCTAGGTTTCTTCCTAGGTTTTGGCCTTTCTGGGGAGTTTTTCCTGGCCACTGTGCTTCTACACCTGCATTGTTTGCTGTTAGGGGTTTTAGGCTGGGTTTCTGTACAGCACTTTGATATATCAGCTGATGACAATTTCATGGGCTTTCTTCTGACACCGCCTATTATATAGGTTCTGGATGGCAGGAAGCTTGGCCCCAGTGATGTATAGGACCGTTTGCACTGTAGCACCTTATGGTCAGAAGACGAGCAGTCGCGGTGATGAAACTGGTCAGGATGCTCTCGATGGTGCAGCTGGAGATACTTTTGAGGATCTGGGGACCCATGACAAATCTTTTCAGTCTCCTGAGGGGGAAAACGTTTTGTCGTGCCCTCTTCACGACTGTCTTGGTGTGTTTGGACCATGATAGTTCGTTGGTGATGTGGACACCAAGGACCTTGAAACTATCGACCCGCTCCACTACAGCCCCATCGATGTAAATGGGGGCCTGTTCGGCCCGCCTTTTCCTGTACTCCACGATCAGCTCCTTTGTCTTGCTCACATTGAGGGAGAGGTTGTTGTCCTGGCACCACACTGCCAGGTATCTGATATTTTCCCTATAGGCCGTTTCATCGTTGTCGGTGCTCAGGCCTACCACTGTTGTGTCGTCAGCTAATTTAATGATGATGTTGGAATCGTGTTTGGCCACGGAGTCGTGGGTGAACAGGGAACACAGGAGGGGACTAAGTACACACCCCTGAGGGGCCCCAGTGTTAAGGTTCTCCGTGGCAAACGTGTTGTTTCCTACACTTACCACCTGAGGGGTGGCCCGTCAGGAAGTACAGGATCCAGTTGCAGAAGGAGGTGTTTAGTCCCAGAGTCCTTAGCTTAGTGATGAGCTTTGTGGGCACTATGGTGTTGAATGCTGAGCTGTAGTCAATGAATATCATTCTCACATAGGTGTTCCTTTTGTCCAGGTGGGAAGGGCAGAGTGGAGTGCGATTGAGATTGCGTCATCTCTGGATCTGTTGGGGCGGTATGCGAATTGGAGTGGGTCTTGGGTGTCTGGGAGGATGGTGTTGATGTGAGCCATGACCAGCCTTTCAAAGCACTTCCTGGCTATCAACATGAGGGCCAAGTGGTGGTAATAATTTAGGCAGGTTACTTTCCCTTCTTTGGGCACAGGGACTATGGTGGTCTGCTTGAAACATGTAGGTATTACAGACTCGGTCAGGGAGAGGTTGAAAATGTCAGTGAAGACACTTCACAGTTGGTCTGCGCATGCTTTGAGTACACGTCCTTGTAATCCATCTGGCCCAGCGACTTTGTGAATGTTGACCAGTTTAAAGGTTTTGTTCACATCGGCTATCGAGAGCATTATCACACAGTCATCCAGAACAGCTGGTGCTCTCGAGCATGCTTCAGTGTTGCTTGCCTCGAAGCGAGCATAAAAGGCATTTAAGCAGGAATCAGGAGGATAGAATTATGGTCAGATTTGCCAAATGTAGGGTGGGGGAGAGCTTTGTAAGCATCTCTGTGTGTGGAGTAAAAGTGGTCTAGGATTTTTTTCCCTGGTTGCATATGTAACATGCTAGTAAAAAAAATAGGTACAACTGATTTAAGTTTGCCTGCATTAAAGTCCCCGGCCACTAGGAGAATGTAAAACGTCAGCAATGTTCTTTGGCTCAATTTCTTGATTTGGTGACATTTGCTCGATCGGTTTCTATCGCTCATTTGCACGTCACGTCAATGATATCATGTCACCGTGTGGGACTGTGGGATCAATTAACCTTGTCGGAGTGAGCGCCCTGATTCTAGTTGTGAGCTAGGCAGGCTACTGCCTGGGAAGGTCTCCCCACTGGAAGTCCGAGGTAGGGTAAGCGGGGGAATCTATCAAATAGCCCACCTCTAACTTTGAACAGTACTATTGCAATTAGTAAAATCAGTCACACTACAAAATGCTACCGAATAAACAACAATTCATTCATAATACTGTTAGTATATAGTTTCACTAACATTTTCTTCTCGTTTGTGCGAAATCCTGAAGAGTAATATAAAACCAGTCAGCACACCACCGAGGTGAATTGATTTAGTCTTGACTCTTTGTTGACAGTGTTGGGGGATGGATAATGTAGTCTTGACTCTTGGTTGACAGTGTTGGGGGATGGGTAATGTAGTCTTGACTCTTTGTTGACAGTGTTGGGGGATGGGTAATGTAATCTTGACTCTTTGATGACAGTGTTGGGGGATGGGTAATGTAGTCTTGACTCTTTGTTGACAGTGTTGGGGGATGGGTAATGTAGTCTTGACTCTTGGTTGACAGTGTTGGGGGATGGGTAATGTTGTCTTGACTCTTTGATGACAGTGTTGGGGGATGGGTAATGTAGTCTTGACTCTTTGTTGACAGTGTTGGGGGATGGGTAATGTAGTCTTGACTCTTGGTTGACAGTGTTGGGGGATGGGTAATGTTGTCTTGATTCTTGGTTGACAGTGTTGGGGGATGGGTAATGTAGTCTTGACTCTTGGTTGACAGTGTTGGGGGATGGGTAATGCAGTCTTGACTCTTGGTTGCCAGTGTTAAGGGACGGGTAATGTAGTCTTGACTCTTGGTTGACAGTGTTGGGGGATGTTCGAGTACCAAATCAACATGTGGTGTGGCTCTCTGCAAAATCACCAAATGTTTTGGAAGCAAAACATTACTGAACATAACGCACCAATGTAAACTGAGATTTTTGGATATAAATATCAACTTTATCGTATTGTGTAAGATGAAGTCCTATGACTGTCATCTGATGAAGATCATCAAAGGTTAGTGATTCATTTTATCTCTATTTCTACTTTTTGTGACTCCTCTCTTTGGCTGGAAAAATTACTGTGTTTTTCTGTGACTGGGTGCTGACTGTCAGGATTTGGCCAGGGTTGTTCCGGGTTTTGGTCAGTAGATGTCCCCATTGTGCTTTTTGTCCCTATGTTTTTCCCTTGATCCCCATTATTATTTGCACCTGTGTCTCGTTTCCCCTGATTGTATTTAAACCCTTTGTTTCCCTCAGTTCTGTGCTCTGTGTTTGTATGTTAGCACCCTGCCCTAGTGTTCTGTGTGCTCTTGTCGATTCCGGGTGAAGTTCTTGTGGTATTCTGTTTTTTGTTTTTGTTTATTTTTGGTGAGTTTCTTTTGAGGTCTTTTTGTGTTTTTCCTAGCACCTTTTGGATTTGCCATTTTTTGTATTTTAGGATTTTTTCTTTATTAAATACACCGTCTTAAGTACTGCTGTGTCTGCCTCATCTTCTGGGTTCTGCTGACTATTCGTGGCTCAGTTGGTTAAGTGACTGTTTCTCACTCCGGAGACCCAGGTTCGAAACCGGGTCCTGACAGCTGACCTCAGATAATCGCATGGGATACTTTCACCGTAAAGCCTTTTTGAAATCAGACTAACAACAAGTTTATGTTTAAAATTGTGTATAATACTTGATTTTTGAGGAATTTTAATTATGAGATTTCTGTTGTTTGAATTTAGCGCCCTGCACTTTCAACGTAGGAGGACGTCGACTACTAGAGGAACACATCAAGCCACTCAACACACCACAGAGGAGGACGTAGACTACTAGAGGAACACAGCAAGCCACTCAACACACCACTGAGGAGGACGTAGACTACTAGAGGAACACAGCAAGCCACTCAACACACCACTGAGGAGGACGTAGACTACGAGAGGAACACAGCAAGCCACTCAACACACCACTGAGGAGGACGTAGACTACGAGAGGAACACAGCAAGCCACTCAACACACCACTGAGGAGGACGTAGACTACTAGAGGAACACATCAAGCCCCTCAACACACCACTGAGGAGGACGTAGACTACTAGAGGAACACAGCAAGCCCCTCAACACACCACTGAGGAGGACGTAGACTACTAGAGGAACACATCAAGCCCCTCAACACACCACTGAGGAGGACGTAGACTACTAGAGGAACACATCAAGCCACTCAACACACCACTGAGGAGGATGTAGACTACTAGAGGAACACAGCAAGCCACTCAACACACCACTGAGGAGGACGTAGACTACGAGAGGAACACAGCAAGCCCCTCAACACACCACTGAGGAGGACGTAGACTACTAGAGGAACACAGCAAGCCCCTCAACACACCACTGAGGAGGACAAAGACTACGAGAGGAACACAGCAAGCCACTCAACACACCACTGAGGAGGACGTAGACTACTAGAGGAACACATCAAGCCCCTCAACACACCACTGAGGAGGACGTAGACTACTACAGGAACACAGCAAGCCACTCAACACACCACTGAGGAGGACGTAGACTATGAGAGGAACACAGCAAGCCACTCAACACACCACTGAGGAGGACGTAGACTACGAGAGGAACACAGCAAGCCACTCAACACACCACTGAGGAGGACGTAGACTACTAGAGGAACACATCAAGCCACTCAACACACCACTGAGGAGGACGTAGACTACGAGAGGAACACAGCAAGCACCTCAACACACCACTGAGGAGGACGTAGACTACTAGAGGAACACATCAAGCCCCTCAACACACCACTGAGGAGGACGTAGACTACGAGAGGAACACAGCAAGCCCCTCAACACACCACTGAGGAGGACGTAGACTACTAGAGGAACACAGCAAGCACCTCAACACACCACTGAGGAGGACGTAGACTACTAGAGGAACACAGCAAGCCACTCAACACACCACTGAGGAGGACGTAGACTACTAGAGGAACACAGCAAGCCCCTCAACACACCACTGAGGAGGACGTAGACTACTAGAGGAACACAGCAAGCCCCTCAACACACCACTGAGGAGGACGTAGACTACTAGAGGAACACAGCAAGCCACTCAACACACCACTGAGGAGGACGTAGACTACGAGAGGAACACAGCAAGCCACTCAACACACCACTGAGGAGGACGTAGACTACTAGAGGAACACAGCAAGCCACTCAACACACCACTGAGGAGGACGTAGACTACGAGAGGAACACAGCAAGCCCCTCAACACACCACTGAGGAGGAGGTAGACTACTAGAGGAACACAGCAAGCCACTCAACACACCACTGAGGAGGACGTAGACTACTAGAGGAACACATCAAGCCCCTCAACACACCACTGAGGAGGACGTAGACTACTAGAGGAACACATCAAGCCCCTCAACACACCACTGAGGAGGACGTAGACTATTACAGGAACACAGCAAGCCACTCAACACACCACTGAGGAGGACGTAGACTACTAGAGGAACACATCAAGCCACTCAACACACCACTGAGGAGGACGTAGACTACTAGAGGAACACAGCAAGCCCCTCAACACACCACTGAGGAGGACGTAGACTACTACAGGAACACAGCAAGCCCCTCAGCACACCACTGAGGAGGACGTAGACTACTGCAGGAACACAGCAAGCCCCTCAGCACACCACTGAGGAGGAGGTAGACTACTACAGGAACACAGCAAGCCCCTCAACACACCACTGAGGAGGACGTAGACTACTACAGGAACACAGCAAGCCCCTCAGCACACCACTGAGGAGGACGTAGACTACTACAGGAACACATCAAGCCACTCAACACACCACTGAGGAGGACGTAGACTACTACAGGAACACAGCAAGCCCCTCAACACACCACTGAGGAGGACGTAGACTACTACAGGAACACAGCAAGCCCCTCAACACACCACTGAGGAGGACGTAGACTACTACAGGAACACAGCAAGCCCCTCAACACACCACTGAGGAGGATGTAGACTACTAGAGGAACACATCAAGCCCCTCAACACACCACTGAGGAGGACGTAGACTACTACAGGAACACAGCAAGCCCCTCAACACACCACTGAGGAGGACGTAGACTACTACAGGAACACAGCAAGCCCCTCAACACACCACTGAGGAGGACGTAGACTACTAGAGGAACACATCAAGCCCCTCAACACACCACTGAGGAGGACGTAGACTACTAGAGGAACACATCAAGCCCCTCAACACACCACTGAGGAGGACGTAGACTACTAGAGGAACACATCAAGCCCCTCAACACACCACTGAGGAGGACGTAGACTACTAGAGGAACACATCAAGCCCCTCAACACACCACTGAGGAGGACGTAGACTACTAGAGGAACACATCAAGCCACTCAACACACCACTGAGGAGGACGTAGACTACTAGAGGAACACATCAAGCCCCTCAACACACCACTGAGGAGGACGTAGACTACTAGAGGAACACATCAAGCCCCTCAACACACCACTGAGGAGGACGTAGACTACTAGAGGAACACAGCAAGCCACTCAACACACCACTGAGGAGGACGTAGACTACTAGAGGAACACATCAAGCCACTCAACACACCACAGAGGAGGAGGTAGACTACTAGAGGAACACAGCAAGCCACTCAACACACCACTGAGGAGGACGTAGACTACTAGAGGAACACAGCAAGCCACTCAACACACCACTGAGGAGGACGTAGACTACGAGAGGAACACAGCAAGCCCCTCAACACACCACTGAGGAGGACGTAGACTACTAGAGGAACACATCAAGCCACTCAACACACCACTGAGGAGGACGTAGATTACTAGAGGAACACATCAAGCCCCTCAACACACCACTGAGGAGGACGTAGACTACTAGAGGAACACATCAAGCCCCTCAACACACCACTGAGGAGGACGTAGACTACTAGAGTTAACAGGATTTCATCCGTAAGTTCATGAATAGACACACTCGGTTTAATCAAATATTATTATATTTTGAAGATGAATATACGAGTCTGAATACTCAGCAGCAGATTCAAGTAGGAAATGTGTTTCTTTAGAAATGATGAGGCAGTGTTAGTTCATCCTCAGGATAATTATTTTCTACTTGATCAAGCTAATACTCTTTAGCTAACGTGTAAAACAACTCAACATTTATACTTGAATCAATTACACAACCTATGAAATTTCAATTAAGCTTCTTTTCAAAATGTTCACTACCTCGGGCAGTCTTATTCAAGCAAGAAGACCTCAGCAATCACTTCGCAATATTATACCAGTAGCATCCAATAATGTGTATCTGAATATAAGATAATGACATAAGGGGATGCAGGTGTGCCACAAAAATAGGTAGAAGACAGCAATATGAGCATAGACAATACTGAACCTATAGGGTTCTATGTCATAGGTTCTCAAATCTCTCATCGGGGACCCTCAGACGTTCCATATATTTGATCTATTCCAAAGGACGCACACCTGATTCAACTTGTCAACTTATCTTTAAGCCCTTGAATTGGTGAATCAGGTGAGCTACTTTCCTTTGAGACTAACCGTCGTCTGTCCTGGAGTTGTACACCGTAGTTCTATACAGTACATCCCCTCTAGCATAGCATAGCTTGACATGCATAGTGAATCATTTCACTGGCACTCAATAAGTGAACAATCTGCTGTTTACCAGTGTTCAGAAGCCATGCAGTACAGAGGTAAGGATAACAGTGGAAACTGGCCTAGGGACACTGAGGCCAGATGTTCAGTTAAACAAAAGTGAATAAATATATCATGTTATCCATGTGTTAAGTGGCTTGATGTGTTCCTCTAGTAGTCTACCTCCTCCTCTGTGGTGTGTTGAGTGGCATAATGTGTTCCTCTAGTAGTCTACGTCCTCCTCAGTGGCGTGTTGATGGGCTTGCTGTGTTCCTGTAGTAGTCTACGTCCTCCTCAGTGGCGTGTTGAGGGGCTTGCTGTGTTCCTGTAGTAGTCTACGTCCTCCTCAGTGGTGTGTTGAGGGGCTTGATGTGTTCCTCTAGTAGTCTACGTCCTCCTCAGTGGTGTGTTGAGGGGCTTGATGTGTTCCTCTAGTAGTCTACGTCCTCCTCAGTGGTGTGTTGAGTGGCTTGCTGTGTTCCTCTAGTAGTCTACGTCCTCCTCAGTGGTGTGTTGAGGGGCTTGCTGTGTTCCTCTAGTAGTCTACGTCCTCCTCAGTGGTGTGTTGAGGGGCTTGATGTGTTCCTCTAGTAGTCTACGTCCTCCTCAGTGGTGTGTTGAGTGGCTTGCTGTGTTCCTCTAGTAGTCTACGTCCTCCTCAGTGGTGTGTTGAGGGGCTTGCTGTGTTCCTCTAGTAGTCTACGTCCTCCTCAGTGGTGTGTTGAGGGGCTTGATGTGTTCCTCTAGTAGTCTACGTCCTCCTCAGTGGTGTGTTGAGGGGCTTGATGTGTTCCTCTAGTGGTCTACGTCCTCCTCAGTGGTGTGTTGAGGGGCTTGATGTGTTCCTCTAGTAGTCTACGTCCTCCTCAGTGGTGTGTTGAGGGGCCTGATGTGTTCCTCTAGTAGTCTACATCCTCCTCAGTGGTGTGTTGAGGGGCTTGATGTGTTCCTCTAGTGGTCTACGTCCTCCTCAGTGGTGTGTTGAGGGGCTTGATGTGTTCCTCTAGTAGTCTACGTCCTCCTCAGTGGTGTGTTGAGGGGCCTGATGTGTTCCTCTAGTAGTCTACGTCCTCCTCAGTGGTGTGTTGAGGGGCTTGATGTGTTCCTCTAGTAGTCTACGTCCTCCTCAGTGGTGTGTTGAGGGGCTTGATGTGTTCCTCTAGTAGTCTACGTCCTCCTCAGTGGTGTGTTGAGGGGCTTGATGTGTTCCCTGCACACGTGTGTGCGTGTGCACGTGCGCGCGCACGCGCGCGTGTGTGTGTGTGTGTGTGTGTGTGCGTGTGTGCGTGTGTGTGTGTGTGCTATGATCCATACATGTGTGGGAGTGTGTGATTATGTTTATTTCTTCTACTTGTATAAATTAAACCAGATGAGCTGGAATGACCCATATTCCACATGAATCTCCCCAGCCAGGACCCAGCCTGTATAGTACAGTACAGTACAGTACAGTAAAGAGAAGGGGGGTGGTGAAGGGGAGTGGTGAAGTGGTGAAGGGGAGTGGTGAAGGGGGGTGGTGAAGGGAAGAGGGGTAGTGAAGGGGAGTGGTGGAGAGGAGTGGTGAAGGGGAGTGGTGAAGGGAAGCGGAGTGGTGAAGGTGTGGTGAAGAGGAGTGGTGAAGGGGAATGGTGAAGAGGAATGTAGAAGAGTAGTGGTGAAGGGGAGTGGTGAAGAGGAGTGGTGAAGAGGAGTGGTGAAGGGGAGTGGTGAAGGGGAGTGGTGAAGGGGAGTGGTGAAGAGGAGTGGTGAAGGGGAGTGGTGAAGGGGAGTGGTGAAGAGGAGTGGTGAAGGGGAGTGGTGAAGGGGAGTGGTGAAGGGGAGTGGTGAAGGGGAGTGGTGAAGGGGAGTGGTGAAGAGGAGTGGTGAAGAGGAGTGGTGAAGGGGAGTGGTGGAGAGGAGTGGTGAAGGGGAGTGGTGAAGAGGAGTGGTGAAGAGGAGTGGTGAAGGGGAGAGGTGAAGAGGAGTGGTGAAGGGGCGGGGTGAAGGGAAGCGGAGTGGTGAAGGTGTGGTGAAGAGGAGTGGTGAAGGGGAGTGGTGAAGAGGAATGTTGAAGAGGAGTGGTGAAGGGAAGAGGAGTGGTGAAGTGAAGAGGGGTGGTGAAGGGGAGTGGTGGAGAGCAGTGGTGAAGAGGAGTGGTGAAGAGGAGTGGTGGATGAGTGGTGAGGAGGAGTAGTGAAGGGGAGTGGTGAAGGGGAGTGGTGAAGGAGAGTGGTGGAGAGGAAGGGTGAAGAGGAGTGGTGAAGAGGAGTGGTGAAGAGGAGTGGTGTAGGGGAGTGGTGGAGAGGAGTGGTGAAGAGGAGTGGTGAAGAGGAGTGTTGAAAGAGTGGTGACGAGGAGTGGT
Organism: Oncorhynchus masou masou; assembly: GCF_036934945.1. Taxonomy (NCBI): domain Eukaryota; kingdom Metazoa; phylum Chordata; class Actinopteri; order Salmoniformes; family Salmonidae; genus Oncorhynchus; species Oncorhynchus masou. Next base: position 84,230,388 of record NC_088243.1, read on the forward strand.
GAAGGGGAGTGGTGGAGAGGAGTGGTGAAGAAGAGTGGTGAAGATGAGTGGTGAAGGAGTGGTGAAGTGGAGTGGTGAAGAGAAGAGGAGTGGTGAAGGGGAGTGGTGAAGGGGAGTGGTAAAGGGGAGTGGTAAAGGGGAGTGGTGAAGATGAGTGGTGAAGAGGAGTGGTGAAGAGGAGTTGTGAAGAGGAGTGGTGAAGTGGAGTGGTGAAGAGAAGAGGAGTGGTGAAGGGGAGTGGTAAAGGGGAGTGGTGAAGAGGAGTGGTGAAGAGGAGTGGTGAAGTGGAGTGGTGAAGGGGAGTGGTGGAGAGGAGTGGTGGAGAGGAGAGGAGTGGTGGAGTGGAGTGGTGAAGGGAAGAGGAGAGGTGGAGAGGAGTGGTGAAGGGGAGTGGTGGAGAGGAGTGGTGGAGAGGAGTGGTGAAGGGGAGTGGTGGAGAGGAGAGGAGTGGTGGAGAGGAGTGGTGAAGGGGAGTGGTGAGGGTAGGCAACAACATCTCCACTGCGCTGATCCTCAACACTGGGGCCCCACAAGGGTGCGTTCTGAGCCCTCTCCTCTACTCCCTGTTCACCCACTACTGCGTGGCCACGCACGCCTCCAACTCAATCATCAAGTCTGCGGACGACACAACAGATGAAGGCTTGATTACCAACAACGATGAGACGGCCTACAGGGATGAGGTGAGGGCCCTCGGAGTGTGGTGTCAGGAAAATAACCGCACACTCAACGTCAACAAAACTAAGGAGATGATTGTGGACTTCAGGAAACAGCAGAGGGAACACCCCCCTATCCACATCGATGGAACAGTAGTGGAGAGGGTAGTAAGTTTTAAGTTCCTCGGCATACACGTCACAGACAAACCGAATTGGTCCACCCACACAGACAGCATCGTGAAGAAGGCGCAGCAGCGCCTCTTCAACCTCAGGAGGCTGAAGAAATTCGTCCTGTCACCAAAAGCACTCACAAACTTCTACAGATGCACAATCGAGAGCATCCTGGCGGGCTGTATCACCGCCTGGTACGGCAACTGCTCCGCCCACAACTGTAAGGCTCTCCAGAGGGTGTTGAGGTATGCACAACGCATCACCGGGGGCAAACTACCTGCCCTCCAGCACACCTACACCACCTGATGTTACAGGAAGGCCATAAAGATCATCAAGGACAACAACCACCCGAGCCACTGCCTGTTCACCCTGCTATCATCCAGAAGTTGAGGTCAGTACAGGTGGATCAAAGCGGGGATCAAGATACTGAGAAACAGCTTCTATCTCAAGGCCATCAGGCTGTTAAACAGCCACCACTAACATTGAGTGGCTGCTGCCAACACACTGACTCAACTCCAGCCACTTTAATAATGGGAATTGATGGGAAATGATGTAAAATATATCACTTGCCACTTTAAACAATGCTACCTAATATAATGTTTACATACCCTACATTATTCATCTCATATGTATACGTATATACTGTACTCTATATCATCTACTGCATCTTTATGTAATACATGTATCACTAGCCACTTTAACTATGCCACTTTGTTTACATACTCATCTGTACTCGATACCATCTACTGTATCTTGCCTATGCTGCTCTGTACCATCACTCATTCATGTATCTGTATGTACATATTCTTTATCCCCTTACACTTGTGTGTATAAGACAGTAGTTTTTGGAATTGTTAGTTTGATTACTTGTTGGTTATTACTGCATTGTCGGAACTAGAAGCACAAGCATTTCGCTACACTCGCATTAACATCTGCTAACCATGTGTATGTGACAAATAAAATTTGATTTGAAATTTGATTTGATTTGATTTGAAGGGGAGTGGAGTGGTGAAGGGGAGTGGTGAAGGGGAGTGGTGAAGAGAAGAGGAGTGGTGAAGGAAAGAGGAGTGGTGAAGAGGAGTGGTGAAGGGGAGAGGAGTGGTGAAGGGGAGAGGAGTGGTGAAGAGAAGAGGAGTGGTGAAGAGGAGTGGTGAAGGAAAGAGGAGTGGTGAAGAGGAGTGGTGAAGGGGAGAGGAGTGGTGAAGGGGAGAGGAGTGGTGAAGAGAAGAGGAGTGGTGAAGAGGAGTGGTGAAGGAAAGAGGAGTGGTGAAGGGGAGTGGTGAAGGGAAGAGGAGTGGTGAAGAGAAGTGGTGAAGGGGAGAGGTGTGGTGAAGTGGAGTGGTGAAGGGAAGAGGGGTGGTGAAGGGGAGTGGTGAAGGGAAGAGGATTGGTGAAGGGGAGTGGTGAAAAGAGTGGTGAAGGGGAGAGGAGTTGTGAAGAGGAGATTTGAAGGGGAGATGAGTGGTGAAGAGGAGTGGTGAAGAGGAGTGGTGAAGAGGAGTGGTGAAGGAAAGAGGAGTGGTGAAGAGGAGTGGTGAAGGGGAGTGGTGAAGGGAAGAGGAGTGGTGAAGAGAAGTGGTGAAGGGGAGAGGAGTGGTGAAGGGGAGAGGAGTGGTGAAGGGGATTGGTGAAGGGAAGAGGAGTGGTGAAGGGGAGTGGTGAAGGGAAGGGGAGTGGTGAAGAGGAGTGGTGAAGGGAAGAGGAGTGGTGATGTGGAGTGGTGAAGGGAAGAGGAGTGGTGAAGGGGAGTGGTGAAGGGGAGAGGAGTGGTGAAGAGGAGTGGTGAAGAGGAGTGGTGAAGAGAAGTAGTGAAGGGGAGAGGTGTGGTGAAGTGGAGTGGTGAAGGGAAGTGGAGTGGTGAAGATGAGTGGTGAAGGGGAGAGGAGTGGTGAAGGGGAGAGGAGAGGAGTGGTGAAGGGGAGAGGAGTGGTGAAGAGGAGTGGTGAAGGGGAGAAGAGTGGTGAAGAGGAGTGGTGAAGATGAGTGGTGAAGGGGAGAGGAGTGATGGAGAGGAGTGGTGAAGGGGAGAGGAGTGGTGAATGGGAGTGGTGAAGAGGAGTGGTGAAGAGGAGTGGTGAAGAAGAGTGGTGAAGGGGAGAGGAGTGATGAAGATGAGTGGTGAAGGGGAGAGGAGTGGTGAAGTGGAGTGGTGAAGGGGAGTGGTGAAGGGAAGAGGTGTGGTGAAGGGGAGTGATGAAGGGAAGAGGGGTGGTGAAGAGGAGTGGTGAAGGGAAGAGGAGTGGTGAAGGGGAGTAGTGAAGGGAAGAGGAGTGGTGAAGGGGAGTAGTGAATGGGAGAGGAGTGGTGAAGAGGAGTGGTGAAGAGGAGTGGTGAAGAGAAGTGGTGAAGGGGAGAGGTGTGGTGAAGTGGAGTGGTGAAGGGAAGAGGGGTGGTGAAGGGGAGTGGTGAAGGGAAGAGGAGTGGTGAAGAGGATGGTGAAGTGTAGTGGTGAAGGGAAGAGGATTGGTGAAGGGGAGTGGTGAAAAGAGTGGTGAAGGGGAGAGGAGTGGTGTAGAGGAGTGGTGAAGGGGAGAGGAGTTGTGAAGAGGAGATTTGAAGGGGAGATAAGTGGTGAAGGGGAGTGGTGAAGAGGAGTGGTGAAGAGGAGTGGTGAAGGAAAGAGGAGTGGTGAAGAGGAGTGGTGAAGGGGAGAGGAGTGGTGAAGGGGAGAGGAGTGGTGAAGAGAAGAGGAGTGGTGAAGAGGAGTGGTGAAGGAAAGAGGAGTGGTGAAGAGGAGTGGTGAAGGGGAGTGGTGAAGGGAAGAGGAGTGGTGAAGAGAAGTGGTGAAGGGGAGAGGTGTGGTGAAGTGGAGTGGTGAAGGGAAGAGGGGTGGTGAAGGGGAGTGGTGAAGGGAAGAGGAGTGGTGAAGAGGATGGTGAAGTGCAGTGGTGAAGGGAAGAGGATTGGTGAAGGGGAGTGGTGAAAAGAGTGGTGAAGGGGAGAGGAGTTGTGAAGAGGAGATTTGAAGGGGAGATGAGTGGTGAAGAGGAGTGGTGAAGAGGAGTGGTGAAGGAAAGAGGAGTGGTGAAGAGGAGTGGTGAAGGGGAGTGGTGAAGGGAAGAGGAGTGGTGAAGAGAAGTGGTGAAGGGGAGAGGAGTGGTGAAGGGGAGAGGAGTGGTGAAGGGGATTGGTGAAGGGAAGAGGAGTGGTGAAGGTGAGTGGTGAAGGGAAGGGGAGTGGTGAAGAGGAGTGGTGAAGGGAAGAGGAGTGGTGATGTGGAGTGGTGAAGGGAAGAGGAGTGGTGAAGGGGAGTGGTGAAGGGGAGAGGAGTGGTGAAGAGGAGTGGTGAAGAGGAGTGGTGAAGAGAAGTAGTGAAGGGGAGAGGTGTGGTGAAGAGGAGTGGTGAAGGGAAGTGGAGTGGTGAAGATGAGTGGTGAAGGGGAGAGGAGTGGTGAAGGGGAGAGGAGAGGAGTGGTGAAGGGGAGAGGAGTGGTGAAGAGGAGTGGTGAAGGGGAGAAGAGTGGTGAAGAGGAGTGGTGAAGATGAGTGGTGAAGGGGAGTGGAGTGGTGAAGGGGAGTGGTGAAGGGGAGAGGAGTGGTGAAGGGGTGTGGTGAAGGGGAGAGTAGGGGTGAAGGGGAGTGGTGAAGGGGAGAGGAGTGGTGAAGGGGAGTGGTGAAGGGAAGAGGAGTGGTGAAGGGGAGTGGTGAATGGAAGAGGAGTGGTGAAGGGGAGTGGTGAATGGAAGAGGAGTGGTGAAGGGGAGTGGTGAAGGGGAGAGGAGTGGTGAAGGGGAGTGGTGAAGGGAAGAGGAGTGGTGAAGCAGAGTGGTGAAGGGAAGAGGAGTGGTGAAGGGGAGTGGTGAAAAGGAGTGGTGAAGAGGAGTGGTGAAGATGAGTGGTGAAGAGAAGTGGTGAAGGGGAGTGGTGAAGGGGAGAGGAGTGGTGAAGGGGAGTGGTGAAGGGAAGAGGAGTGGTGAAGAGGATTGGTGAAGTGCAGTGGTGAAGCGAAGAGGAGTGGTGAAGGGGAGTGGTGAAAAGAGTGGTGAAAGGGAGTGGTGAAGAGGAGTGATGAAGAGGAGTGGTGAAGATGAGTGGTGAAGGGGAGTGGAGTGATGAAGAGGAGTGGTGAAGGGGAGAGGAGTGGTGAAGTGGAGTGGTGAAGGGGAGTGGTGAAGGGAAGAGGAGTGGTGAAGGGGAGTGGTGAAGGGAAGAGTTGTGGTGAAGGGGAGTGGTGAAGGGAAGAGGAGTGGTGAAGGGGAGTGGTGAAGGGAAGAGGAGTGGTGAAGGGGAGAGGAGTGGTGAATTGGAGTGGTGAAGGGGAGAGGAGTGGTGAAGGGGAGTGGTGAAGGGAAGAGGAGTGGTGAAGGGGAGTGGTGAAGGGGAGTGGTGAAGGGGAGAGGAGTGGTGAAGGGGAGAGGAGTGGTGAAGAGAAGAGGAGTGGTGAAGAGGAGTGGTGAAGGAAAGAGGAGTGGTGAAGAGGAGTGGTGAAGGGGAGTGGTGAAGGGAAGAGGAGTGGTGAAGAGGAGTGGTGAAGAGGAGAGGAGTTGTGAAGAGGAGATTTGAAGGGGAGATAAGTGGTGAAGGGGAGTGGTGAAGAGGAGTGGTGAAGAGGAGTGGTGAAGGAAAGAGGAGTGGTGAAGAGGAGTGGTGAAGGGGAGAGGAGTGGTGAAGGGGAGAGGAGTGGTGAAGAGAAGAGGAGTGGTGAAGAGGAGTGGTGAAGGTAAGAGGAGTGGTGAAGAGGAGTGGTGAAGGGGAGTGGTGAAGGGAAGAGGAGTGGTGAAGAGAAGTGGTGAAGGGGAGAGGTGTGGTGAAGTGGAGTGGTGAAGGGAAGAGGGGTGGTGAAGGGGAGTGGTGAAGGGAAGAGGAGTGGTGAAGAGGATGGTGAAGTGCAGTGGTGAAGGGAAGAGGATTGGTGAAGGGGAGTGGTGAAAAGAGTGGTGAAGGGGAGAGGAGTTGTGAAGAGGAGATTTGAAGGGGAGATGAGTGGTGAAGAGGAGTGGTGAAGAGGAGTGGTGAAGAGGAGTGGTGAAGGAAAGAGGAGTGGTGAAGAGGAGTGGTGAAGGGGAGTGGTGAAGGGAAGAGGAGTGGTGAAGAGAAGTGGTGAAGGGGAGAGGAGTGGTGAAGGGGAGAGGAGTGGTGAAGGGGATTGGTGAAGGGAAGAGGAGTGGTGAAGGTGAGTGGTGAAGGGAAGGGGAGTGGTGAAGAGGAGTGGTGAAGGGAAGAGGAGTGGTGATGTGGAGTGGTGAAGGGAAGAGGAGTGGTGAAGGGGAGTGGTGAAGGGGAGAGGAGTGGTGAAGAGGAGTGGTGAAGAGAGAGTGGTGAAGAGAAGTAGTGAAGGGGAGAGGTGTGGTGAAGAGGAGTGGTGAAGGGAAGTGGAGTGGTGAAGATGAGTGGTGAAGGGGAGAGGAGTGGTGAAGGGGAGAGGAGAGGAGTGGTGAAGGGGAGAGGAGTGGTGAAGAGGAGTGGTGAAGGGGAGAAGAGTGGTGAAGAGGAGTGGTGAAGATGAGTGGTGAAGGGGAGTGGAGTGGTGAAGGGGAGTGGTGAAGGGGAGAGGAGTGGTGAAGGGGTGTGGTGAAGGGGAGAGTAGGGGTGAAGGGGAGTGGTGAAGGGGAGAGGAGTGGTGAAGGGGAGTGGTGAAGGGAAGAGGAGTGGTGAAGGGGAGTGGTGAATGGAAGAGGAGTGGTGAAGGGGAGTGGTGAATGGAAGAGGAGTGGTGAAGGGGAGTGGTGAAGGGGAGAGGAGTGGTGAAGGGGAGTGGTGAAGGGAAGAGGAGTGGTGAAGCAGAGTGGTGAAGGGAAGAGGAGTGGTGAAGGGGAGTGGTGAAAAGGAGTGGTGAAGAGGAGTGGTGAAGATGAGTGGTGAAGAGAAGTGGTGAAGGGGAGTGGTGAAGGGGAGAGGAGTGGTGAAGGGGAGTGGTGAAGGGAAGAGGAGTGGTGAAGAGGATTGGTGAAGTGCAGTGGTGAAGCGAAGAGGAGTGGTGAAGGGGAGTGGTGAAAAGAGTGGTGAAAGGGAGTGGTGAAGAGGAGTGATGAAGAGGAGTGGTGAAGATGAGTGGTGAAGGGGAGTGGAGTGATGAAGAGGAGTGGTGAAGGGGAGAGGAGTGGTGAAGTGGAGTGGTGAAGGGGAGTGGTGAAGGGAAGAGGAGTGGTGAAGGGAAGTGGTGAAGGGAAGAGTTGTGGTGAAGGGGAGTGGTGAAGGGAAGAGGAGTGGTGAAGGGGAGTGGTGAAGGGAAGAGGAGTGGTGAAGGGGAGAGGAGTGGTGAATTGGAGTGGTGAAGGGGAGAGGAGTGGTGAAGGGGAGTGGTGAAGGGAAGAGGAGTGGTGAAGGGGAGTGGTGAAGGGAAGAGGAGTGGTGAAGAGGATTGGTGAAGTGCAGTGGTGAAGCGAAGAGGAGTGGTGAAGGGGAGTGGTGAAAAGGAGTGGTGAAGAGGAGTGGTGAAGATGAGTGGTGAAGAGAAGTGGTGAAGGGGAGTGGTGAAGGGGAGAGGAGTGGTGAAGGGGAGTGGTGAAGGGAAGAGGAGTGGTGAAGAGGATTGGTGAAGTGCAGTGGTGAAGCGAAGAGGAGTGGTGAAGGGGAGTGGTGAAAAGAGTGGTGAAAGGGAGTGGTGAAGAGGAGTGATGAAGAGGAGTGGTGAAGATGAGTGGTGAAGGGGAGTGGAGTGATGAAGAGGAGTGGTGAAGGGGAGAGGAGTGGTGAAGTGGAGTGGTGAAGGGGAGTGGTGAAGGGAAGAGGAGTGGTGAAGGGAAGTGGTGAAGGGAAGAGTTGTGGTGAAGGGGAGTGGTGAAGGGAAGAGGAGTGGTGAAGGGGAGTGGTGAAGGGAAGAGGAGTGGTGAAGGGGAGAGGAGTGGTGAATTGGAGTGGTGAAGGGGAGAGGAGTGGTGAAGGGGAGTGGTGAAGGGAAGAGGAGTGGTGAAGGGGAGTGGTGAAGGGGAGTGGTGAAGGGAAGAGGAGTGGTGAAGGGGAGTGGTGAAGGGAAGAGGAGTGGTGAAGGGGAGTGGTGAAGGGAAGAGGAGTGGTGAAGGGGAGTGGTGAAGGGAAGAGGAGTGGTGAAGCGGAGTGGTGAAGAGGAGTGGTGAAGGGAAGAGGAGTGGTGAAGGGGAGTGGTGAAAATGAGTGGTGAAGAGGAGTGGTGAAGATGAGTGTTGAAGAGAAGTGGTGAAGGGGAGTGGTGAAGGGTAGAGGAGTGGTGAAGGGGATTGGTGAAGGGGAGTGGTGAAGAGGAGTGGTGAAGTGGAGTGGTGAAGAGGAGTGGTGAAGATGAGTGGTAAAGGGGAGAGGAGTGATGAAGAGGAGTGGTGAAGGGGGAGGAGTGGTGAAGTGGAGTGGTGAAGTGGAGTGGTGAAGGGGAGTGGTGAAGGGAAGAGGAGTGGTGATTAGAAGAGGAGTGGTGAAGGGAAGAGGGGTGGTGAAGAGGAGTGGTGAAGGGAAGAGGAGTGGTGAAGGGAAGAGGAGTGGTGAAGGGGAGAGGAGTGGTGAAGAGGAGTGGTGAAGAGGAGTGGTGAAGAGAAGTGGTGAAGGGGAGAGGTGTGGTGAAGAGGAGTGGTGAAGGGGAGAGGAGTGGTGAAGCGGACTGGTGAAGTGTAGTGGTGAAGGGAAGAGGAGTGGTGAAGGGGAGTGGTGAAACGAGTGGTGAAGGGGAGTGGTGAAGAGGAGTGGTGAAGGGGAGTGGTGAAGGGAAGAGGTGTGGTGAAGAGGATGGTGAAGTGCAGTGGTGAAGGGAAGAGGAGTGGTGAAGGGGAGTGGTGAAAAGAGTGGTGAAGGGGAGTGGTGAAGAGGAGTGATGAAGAGGAGTGGTGAAGATGAGTGCTGAAGGGGAGAGGAGTGGTTAAGGGGAGTGGTGAAGGGAAGAGGAGTTGTGAAGGGGAGTGGTGAAGGGAAGTGGGGTGGTGAAAAGGAGTGGTGAAGGGAAGAGGAGTGGTGAATGGGAGTGGTGAAGGTAAGAGGAGTGGTGAAGGGGAGTGGTGAAGGGGAGAGGAGTGGTGAAGATGAGTGGTGAAGCGGAGTGGTGAAGAGGAGTGGTGAAGATGAGTGGTGAAGAGAAATGGTGAAGGGAAGAGGAGTGGTGAATGGGAGTGGTGAAGGGAAGAGGGGTGGTGAAGAGGAGTGGTGAAGGGAAGAGGAGTGGTGAATGGGAGTGGTGAAGGGAAGGGGAGTGGTGAAGGGGAGTGGTGAAGGGGAGAGGAGTGGTGAAGATGAGTGGTGAAGAGGAGTGGTGAAGCGGAGTGGTGAAGAGGAGTGGTGAAGATGAGTGGTGAAGAGAAGTGGTGAAGGGAAGAGGAGTGGTGAAGGGAAGAGGGGTGGTGAAGAGGAGTGGTGAAGGGAAGAGGAGTGGTGAATGGGAGTGGTGAAGGGAAGAGGAGTGGTGAAGGGGAGTGGTGAAGGGGAGAGGAGTGGTGAAGAGGAGTGGTGAAGAGGAGTGGTGAAGCGGAGTTGTGAAGAGGAGTGGTGAAGATGAGTGGTGAAGAGAAGTGGTGAAGGGAAGAGGAGTGGTGAAGCGGAGTGGTGAAGAGGAGTGGTGAAGATGAGTGGTGAAAGGGAGAGGAGTGGTGAAGGGGAGTGGTGAAGGGGAGTGGTGAAGAGGAGTGGTGAAGGGAAGAGGAGTGGTGAAGGGGAGTGGTGAAGTGGAGTGGTGAAAATGAGTGGTGAAGGGGAGAGGAGTGGTGAAGGGGAGTGGTGAAGGGGAGAGGAGTGGTGAAGGGGAGAGGAGTGGTGATGGGGAGTGGTGAAGGGGAGAGGAGTGGTGAAGGGGAGAGGAGTGGTGAAGAGGTGTGGTGAAGGGGAGAGGAGGGGTGAAGGGGAGTGGTGAAGGGGAGAGGAGTGGTGAAGGGGAGAGGAGTGGTGAAGAGGAGTGATGAAGGGAAGAGGAGTGGTGAAGGGGAGTGGTGAAGGGAAGAGGAGTGGTGAAGGGGAGTGGTGAAGGGGAGAGGAGTGGTGTAGGGGAGTGGTGAAGGGAAGAGGAGTGGTGAAGGGAAGAGGAGTGGTGAAGGGGAGTGGTGAAGGGAAGAGGAGTGGTGAAGCGGAGTGGTGAAGAGGAGTGGTGAAGGGAAGAGGAGTGGTGAAGGGGAGTGGTGAAAAGGAGTGTTGAAGAGGAGTGGTGAAGATGAGTGGTGAAGAGAAGTGGTGAAGGGGAGTGGTGAAGGGAAGAGGAGTGGTGAAGGGGAGTGGTGAAGGGAAGTGGAGTGGTGAAGAGGATTGGTGAAGTGCAGTGGTGAAGCGAAGAGGAGTGGTGAAGGGGAGTGGTGAAGGGGATAGGAGTGGTGAAGAGGATTGGTGAAGTGCAATGGTGAAGCGAAGAGGAGTGGTGAATGGGAGTGGTGAAGAGGAGTGGTGAAGAGGAGTGGTGAAGAGGAGTGGTGAAGGGGAGAGGAGTGGTGAAGTGGAGTGGTGAAGGGGAGTGGTGAAGGGAAGAGGAGTGGTGAAGGGGAGTGATGAAGGGAAGAGGGGTGGTGAAGAGGAGTGGTGAAGGGAAGAGGAGTAGTGAAGGGAAGAGGAGTGGTGAAGGGGAGTAGTGAAGGGAAGATGAGTGGTGAAGGGGAGTAGTGAATGGGAGAGGAGTGGTGAAGAGGAGTGGTGAAGAGAAGTGGTGAAGGGGAGAGGTGTGGTGAAGGGGAGTAGTGAAGGGAAGATGAGTGGTGAAGGGGAGTAGTGAATGGGAGAGGAGTGGTGAAGAGGAGTGGTGAAGAGAAGTGGTGAAGGGGAGAGGTGTGGTGAAGTGGAGTGGTGAAGGGAAGAGGGGTGGTGAAGGGGAGTGGTGAAGGGAAGAGGAGTGGTGAAAAGGATGGTGAAGTGCAGTGGTGAAGGGAAGAGGATTGGTGAAGGGGAGTGGTGAAAAGAGTGGTGAAGGAAAGAGGAGTGGTGAAGAGGAGTGGTGAAGGGGAGTGGTGAAGGGAAGAGGAGTGGTGAAGAGAAGTGGTGAAGAGGAGTGGTGAAGAGGAGTGGTGAAGAGGAGTGGTGAAGGAAAGAGGAGTGGTGAAGAGGAGTGGTGAAGGGGAGTGGTGAAGGGAAGAGGAGTGGTGAAGAGAAGTGGTGAAGGGGAAAGGAGTGGTGAAGGGGAGAGGAGTGGTGAATGGGATTGGTGAAGGGAAGAGGAGTGGTGAAGGGGAGTGGTGAAGGGAAGAGGAGTGGTGAAGAGGAGTGGTGAAGGGAAGAGGAGTGGTGATGTGGAGTGGTGAAGGGAAGAGGAGTGGTGAAGGGGAGTGGTGAAGGGGAGAGGAGTGGTGAAGAGGAGTGGTGAAGAGAAGTAGTGAAGGGGAGAGGTGTGGTGAAGAGGAGTGGTGAAGGGAAGAGGAGTGGTGAAGAGGAGTGGTGAAGGGAAGAGGAGTGGTGAAGGGGAGAGGAGAGGAGTGGTGAAGGGGAGAGGAGTGGTGAAGAGGAGTGGTGAAGGGGAGAAGAGTGGTGAAGGGGAGTGGTTAAGATGAGTGGTGAAGGGGAGAGGAGTGGTGAAGGGGAGTGGTGAAGGGGAGAGGAGTGGTGAAGGGGTGTGGTGAAGGGGAGAGTAGGGGTGAAGGGGAGTGGTGAAGGGGAGAGGAGTGGTGAAGGGGAGTGGTGAAGGGAAGAGGAGTGGTGAAGGGGAGTGGTGAATGGAAGAGGAGTGGTGAAGGGGAGTGGTGAATGGAAGAGGAGTGGTGAAGGGGAGAGGAGTGGTGAAGGGGAGTGGTGAAGGGGAGGGGAGTGGTGAAGTGGAGTGGTGAAGGGAAGAGGAGTGGTGAAGCAGAGTGGTGAAGAGGAGTGGTGAAGGGAAGAGGAGTGGTGAAGGGGAGTGGTGAAAAGGAGTGTTGAAGAGGAGTGGTGAAGATGAGTGGTGAAGAGAAGTGTTGAAGGGGAGTGGTGAAGGGAAGAGGAGTGGTGAAGGGGAGTGGTGAAGGGAAGAGGAGTGGTGAAGAGGATTGGTGAAGGGGAGCGGTGAAGTGGAGTGGTGAAGGGAAGAGGAGTGGTGAAGGGGAGTGGTGAAGGGAAGAGTTGTGGTGAAGAGGAGTGGTGAAAAGAGTGGTGAATGGGAGTGGTGAAAAGGAGTGGTGAAGAGGAGTGGTGAAGATGAGTGTTGAAGGGGAGAGGAGTGATGAAGAGGAGTGGTGAAGGGGAGAGGAGTGGTGAAGTGGAGTGGTGAAGGGGAGTGGTGAAGTGGAGTGGTGAAGGGAAGAGGAGTGGTGAAGGGGAGTGGTGAAGGGAAGAGTTGTGGTGAAGAGGAGTGGTGAAGGGAAGAGGAGTGGTGAAGGGGAGTGGTGAAGGGAAGAGGAGTGGTTAAGGGGAGTGGTGAATGGGAGAGGAGTGGTGAAGAGGAGTGGTGAAGAGGAGTGGTGAAGGGGAGAGGAGTGGTGAAGAGGAGTGGTGAAGGGGAGAGGAGTGGTGAAGAGGAGTGGTGAAGAGGAGTGGTGAAGAGAAGTGGTGAAGGGGAGAGGTGTGGTGAAGGGAAGAGGAGTGGTGAAGAGGAGAGGAGAGGAGTGGTGAAGGGGAGTGGTGAAGGGAAGAGGAGTGGTGAAGAGGAGTGGTGGAGAGGAGTGGTGGAGAGGAGTGGTGGAGAGGAGTGGTGAAGAGGAGTGGTGGAGAGAAGTGGTGGAGAGAAGTGGTGGAGAGGAGTGTTGAAGAGGAGTGGTGGAGAGGAGTGGTTGAGAGGAGTGGTGGAGAGGAGTGGTGGAGAGGAGTGTTGAAGAGGAGTGGTGGAGAGGAGTGGTGGAGAGGAGTGTTGAAGAGGAGTGGTGGAGAGGAGTGGTGGAGAGGAGTGGTGGAGAGGAGTGGTGGAGAGTGCTGAGTACAATAATTGCTACTTTTCAGCATGAGAAACATCTGCTCCAAGGTTTGATAATCATTTGAAATTATTCAAATAGGAGGTAGAAATAGTACAGTGTTATTTTTACTTGAAGATGTATTGCCATGGCAACATATCATGAATTTGAGTTGTGTGAGGATGGCAGCTTAACTTTGCCCTGAAGATGCAAGCATCCATTGCAAGCATCCAATGCAAGCATCCTCCATTTGCAAAATATCAATTTCCCTCTGCCTAATCTCACCTTCCTTCTGAAGAGGCTAAGCAGAGTTTACATTGTGATTGGAGGCTTCAGGGGGCTGTTACGATCACAGTAGTTCATTGTGATTGGAGGCTTCAGGGGGCTGTTACGATCACAGTAGTTCATTGTGATTGGAGGCTTCAGGGGGCTGTTACGATCACAGTAGTTCATTGTGATTGGAGGCTTCAGGGGGCTGTTACGATCACAGTAGTTCATTGTGATTGGAGGCTGCAGGGGGCTGTCATGATCACAGTAGTTCATTGTGATTGGAGGCTGCAGGGGGCTGTTACGATCACAGTAGTTCATTGTGATTGGAGGCTGCAGGGGGCTGTTGCGATCACAGTAGTTCATTGTGATTTGAGGCTGCAGGGGGCTGTTACGATCACAGTAGTTCATTGTGATTGGCAGCTGCAGGGGACTGTTACGATCACAGTAGTTCATTGTGATTGGAGGCTGCAGGGGGCTGTTACGATCACAGTAGTTCATTGTGATTGGAGGCTGCAGGGGGCTGTTACGATCACAGTAGTTCATTGTGATTTGAGGCTGCAGGGGGCTGTCACGATCAGGTGTGCTTGTACAAGGTTA
>NC_088243.1:84248741-84341241 GCF_036934945.1 Oncorhynchus masou masou
TCTCCACCCTCTCTCCTCTCCTCCCCTTCTCATACCCCCTCTCCTCCCCTTCTCCACCCCCTCTCCTCTCCTCCTCTCCTCCCCTTCTCCTCTCCCCCCTTTCTCCTCTCCTCCCCTTCTCCTCTCCTCCCCTTCACCCCTTCTCCTCCTCTTCTCCTCCCCTTCTCCTCTCTTCCCCTCCTCCTCTCCTCCCTTTCTCCTCTACTCCCCTTCTCCTCTCCTCCTCTTCTCATCTCCTCCCTTTCTCCTCTCCTCCCTTCTCCCCTTCTCCTCCTCTTCTCCTCTCCTCCCCTTCTCCTCTCCTCCCCTTCTCAAATCCCATTCCTCCCCTTCTCCTCTACTCCCCCTCTCCTCCACTTCTCCACCCCCTCTCCTCCCCTTCTCCTCTCCTCCCCCCCTGCACCAGCTCTCCCCCTCCCCTCCTCTCCTCCCCCTCTCCTCCACTTCTCCACCCCCTCTCCTCCCCTTCGCTACCCCCTCTCCCTCTCCTCCACTTCTCCACCCCCTCTTCCCCTCTCCTCCCCTTTTCCTCCCCTCCTCATGCTCCTCTCCTCTTCTCCTTTCCTCCCCTTCTCATTCCCCTCTCCTCATCTCATCTCCTCTCCTTCTCTTTCCCCTCTCCTCTCCTTCTCTTCCCCCTCACCTCTCCTTCTCATCCCCACTCTTCCCCCTAACGTCCCCTTCTACTCCCCTTCTTCTCCCCTTCTCCTCCCCTCCCCTTTTCATCCCCCTCTCCCTTTCCACTCCACCACTCATCTCTCCTCTCCCACTCCATACTTTCCCCTCATCTCTCCTCTCCCACTCCCACTCCATCCTCTCATCTCTACTCTCCTCTCCCAGTCCATCCTCTCCTCTCCTCTCCCACTCCATCCTTTCCCCTCATCTCTCCTCTCCCACTCCCACTCCATCCTCTCATCTCTACTCTCCTCTCCCAGTCCATCCTCTCCTCTCCTCTCCCACTCCATCCTTTCCCCTCATCTCTCCTCTCCTCTCCCACTCCATCCATTCCCCTCATCTCTACTCTCCCACTCCCACTCCATCCTCTCATCTCTACTCTCCTCTCCCAGTCCAACCTCTCCTCTCCCACTCCATCCTTTCCCCTCATCTCTCCTCTCCCACTCCCACTCCATCCTCTCATCTCTACTCTCCTCTCCCAGTCCATCCTCTCCTCTCCCACTCCATCCTTTCCCCTCATCTCTCCTCTCCCACTCCCACTCCATCCTCTCATCTCTACTCTCCTCTCCCAGTCCATCCTCTCCTCTCCTCTCCCACTCCATCCTTTCCCCTCATCTCTCCTCTCCCACTCCCACTCCATCCTCTCAACTCTACTCTCCTCTCCCAGTCCATCCTCTCCTCTCCCACTCCATCCTTTCCCCTCATCTCTCCTCTCCCACTCCCACTCCATCCTCTCATCTCTACTCTCCTCTCCCAGTCCATCCTCTCCTCTCCTCTCCTCTCCCACTCCATCCTTTCCCCTCATCTCTCCTCTCCCACTCCCACTCCATCCTCTCATCTCTACTCTCCTCTCCCAGTCCATCCTCTCCTCTCCCACTCCATCCTTTCCCCTCATCGCTCCTCTCCCACTCCCACTCCATCCTCTCATCTCTACTCTCCTCTCCCAGTCCATCCTCTCCTCTCCCACTGCATCCTTTCCCCTCATCTCTCCTCTCCCACTCCATCCGTTCCCCTCATCTCTACTCTCCCATTCCCACTCCATCCTCACAACTCTACTCTCCTCTCTCCCCAGTCCATCCTCTCCTCTCCCACTCCATCCTTTCCCCTCATCTCTCCTCTCCCACTCCCACTCCATCCTCTCATCTCTACTCTCCTCTCCCAGTCCATCCTCTCCTCTCCCACTCCATCCTTTCCCCTCATCTCTCCTCTCCCACTCCCACTCCATCCTCTCATCTCTACTCTCCTCTCCCAGTCCATCCTCTCCTCTCCTCTCCCACTCCATCCTTTCCCCTCATCTCTCCTCTCCCACTCCCACTCCATCCTCTCATCTCTACTCTCCTCTCCCAGTCCATCCTCTCCTCTCCCACTCCATCCTTTCCCCTCATCTCTCCTCTCCCACTCCCACTCCATCCTCTCATCTCTACTCTCCTCTCCCAGTCCATCCTCTCCTCTCCTCTCCTCTCCCACTCCATCCTTTCCCCTCATCTCTCCTCTCCCACTCCCACTCCATCCTCTCATCTCTACTCTCCTCTCCCAGTCCATCCTCTCCTCTCCCACTCCATCCTTTCCCCTCATCGCTCCTCTCCCACTCCCACTCCATCCTCTCATCTCTACTCTCCTCTCCCAGTCCATCCTCTCCTCTCCCACTGCATCCTTTCCCCTCATCTCTCCTCTCCCACTCCATCCGTTCCCCTCATCTCTACTCTCCCATTCCCACTCCATCCTCTCATCTCTACTCTCCTCTCCCAGTCCATCCTCTCCTCTCCCACTCCATCCTTTCCCCTCATCTCTCCTCTCCCACTCCCACTCCATCCTCTCATCTCTACTCTCCTCTCCCAGTCCATCCTCTCCTCTCCTCTCCCACTCCATCCTTTCCTCTCATCTCTCCTCTCATCTCTCACTCCATTCTCTCCTCTCCTCTCCTCTCCTCTCCTCTCCTCTCCTCTCCTCTCCTCTCCTCTCCTCTCCTCTCCTCTCCTCTCCTCTCCTCTCCTCTCCTCTCTCACTCCATCCTTTCCCCTCATCTCTCCTCTCCTCTCCTCTCCTCTCTCACTCCATCCTTTCCCCTCTCCTCTCCTCTCCTCTCATCTCCTCTCCTCTCTCACTCCATCCTTTCCCCTCATCTCTCCACTCCTCTCCTCTCCCACTCCATCCTTTGCCCTCATCTCTCCTCTCCTCTCCCACTCCATCCTTTCCCCTCATGTCGCCTCTCCTCTCTCACTCCATCCTCTCCTCTCATATCTCCTCTCCTCCTCCCCTCTTTCCCTCCACCATAATAAGAAACCAGTTTGTGAATGCATTCTGTGTGTTTTGCTTGAGTAGAGAGAGAGAGGCAAAGAGGATGGTCTGTCCTGAAGAATGTGATCTGAGGGAGAATAGGGTTTCATCCCAAATGGCCCCCTATTACCTACATAGTTTACTACTTTTATCAGACCTCAATGGGCTCTAGTCAAAACTAGTGCATTTAAATAGGGAATAGGGTGCTGTTTCTGGCGCAGACTAGATTGAGTGGGGAAAACGCATAGATCTATAATTAGAATCTGTTCTGTCCCGGACATGAAGAGTTTCTAACGTCTCACCCCTCCTTACCCAACCCCCCCCCCCCCCTTCTCACCCATTTATCCCCCTGTCCCTCCCTCCCATCCTCCTCTCCTCCCCTCCACTCTCCACAGCTAATGGGAAAGGACAACACTTCCTTCTAGACTCCATCTGTGAATGGCTTATCCTATAGTCCTCAGCCACACAATAAGACATAGATTAAAAAGCTGCTGCCATGGTTTAGTGGGTGAGCTGTAAAGCTGTAGCTTGGCCTAATGATCATGTTATTAGGAGTTGAGCTGTGCTTGGCCTAATCATGTTATTAGGAGTTGAGCTGTAAAGCTGTAGCTTGGCCTAATGATCATGTTATTAGGAGTTGAGCTGTGCTTGGCCTAATCATGTTATTAGGAGTTGAGCTGTAAAGCTGTAGCTTGGCCTAATGATCATGTTATTAGAAGTTGAGCTGTAAATCTGTAGCTTGGCCTAATGATCATGTTATTAGGAGTTGAGCTGTGCTTGGCCTAATCATGTTATTAGGAGTTGAGCTGTGCTTGGCCTAATCATGTTATTAGGAGTTGAGCTGTAAAGCTGTAGCTTGGCCTAATGATCATGTTATTAGAAGTTGAGCTGTAAATCTGTAGCTTGGCCTAATGATCATGTTATTAGGAGTTGAGCTGTGCTTGGCCTAATCATGTTATTAGGAGTTGAGCTGTGGTTGGCCTAATCATGTTATTAGGAGTTGAGCTGTAAAGCTGTAGCTTGGCCTGATGATCATGTTATTAGGAGTTGAGCTGTGCTTGGCCTAATCATGTTATTAGGAGTTGAGCTGTGCTTGGCCTAATGACCATGTTATTAGGAGTTGAGCTGTAAAGCTTTAGCTTGGCCTAATGATCATGTTATTAGGAGTTGAGCTGTGCTTGGCCTAATCATTTTATTAGGATTTGAGCTGTGCTTGGTCTGATGATCATGTTATTAGGAGTTGAGCTGTAAAGCTGTAGCTTGGCCTAATCATGTTATTAGGAGTTGAGCTGTAAAGCTGTAGCTTGGCCTAATGATCATGTTATTAGGAGTTGAGCTGTAAAGCTGTAGCTTGGCCTAATGATCATGTTATTAGGAGTTGAGCTGTGCTTGGTCTGATGATCATGTTATTAGGAGTTGAGCTGTGCTTGGCCTAATGATCATGTTATTAGGAGTTGAGCTGTAAAGCTGTAGCTTGGCCTAATGATCATGTTATTAGGAGTTGAGCTGTGCTTGGCCTAATCATTTTATTAGGAGTTGAGCTGTGCTTGGCCTAATCATGTTATTAGGAGTTGAGCTGTGCTTGGCCTAATCATGTTATTAGGAGTTGAGCTGTGCTTGGCCTAATCATGTTATTAGGAGTTGAGCTGTGCTTGGCCTAATGATCATGTTATTAGGAGTTGAGCTGTGCTTGGCCTTGCTAGATTCTAAAATGACAGAGTAAAACTCACAGACGACTAGTGAAGTTCAAACCAAGTTAATTCACCCACTGGGTCACACATGCTGCATAAGACAACGACATGTTAACACAAGCACATACATTTATACTTTATACTATACACATACAGAACCAGTCAGAAGTCTTTATTTTTACTATTTTCTATATTGTAAAATAATAGTGAAGACATCAACACTATGAAATAACAGATATGGAATCATGTAGTAACCAAACAAGTGTTTAAACAAATCAAAATATATGTTCTAGATTTAGAATCTTCATAGTAGCCCCCCTTTGATTTGATGGAAGCTTCGCACACTCTTGGCATTCTCTCAACCAGCTTCACCTGGAATGATTTTCCGACAGTTTTGAAGGAGTTCCCACATATGCTGAGCACTTGTTGGCTGCTTTTCCTTCACTCTTCCTGGTTCAACTCATCCCAAACCATCTCAATTGGGTTGAGGTCGGATGATTGTGGAGGCCAGGTCATCTGATGCAGCACTCCATCCCTCTCCATCTTGGTCAAATAGCCCTTAGCGTGGAGGTGTTTTGGGTCATTGTCCGGTTGAAAATCAAATGATAGTTCCACTAATTGCAAACCAGATGGGATGGCATATCACTGCAGAATTATGCGGCAGGGTAGCCTAGTGGTTAGAGTGTTGGACTAGTCACCGGAAGGTTGCAAGT
Source organism: Oncorhynchus masou masou (assembly GCF_036934945.1). Classification (NCBI taxonomy): domain Eukaryota; kingdom Metazoa; phylum Chordata; class Actinopteri; order Salmoniformes; family Salmonidae; genus Oncorhynchus; species Oncorhynchus masou. Next base: position 84,254,098 of record NC_088243.1, read on the forward strand.
TCAAACCCCCGAGCTGACAAGGTACAAATCTGTCGTTCTGCCCCTGAACAGGCAGTTAACCCACTGTTCCTAGGCTGTCATTGAAAATAAGAATTTGTTCTTAACTGACTTTCCTGGTAAAATAAAATTTAAAAAAAATATAAATCACAGACAATGTCACCAGCAAAGCACCCCCACACGATCACACCTCCTCCTCCATGCTTCACGGTGGGAACCACACACGCAGAGATCATTTGTTTACCTACTCTGCGTCTCACAAAGACACGGCGATTGGAACCAAAAATATAGAATTTGGACTCATCATACCTATCAGGTTTCAAGTAAGACCCAAATGCAGACTGTTGAAGTAACAATGTTTATTACAGCAAAAGGGTTAGGCAAACGACAGGTCAAGGCAGACAGGGGTAGATAATCCACAGTAATGGGCAACGGTACAGGACGGCAGGCAGGCTCAGGGTCAGGGGAAAGCAGAGTGGTCAGGCAGGCAGACTCAGGGTCAGGGGAAGGCAGAGTGGTCAGGCAGGTGGCCTCAGAGTCAGGATAGGCAAGGGACAAAACCAGGAGGGCAAGAAAAAGAGAGACTGGGTTAAGCAGGAGCTGAGACAAACCGCTGGTTGACTTGACAAACAAGACGAACTGTCAACAGACCAACAGAGAACACAGGTATAAATACACAGGAGATCATGGGGAAGATGACCGACACCTGGAGGGGGGTTGTGACAAGCACAAGGACAGGTGAAACAGACCTGTGCGTGACAATGCCAAAGGACAGATTTCCACCTGTCTAATGTCCATTGCTCGTGTTTCTTGGCCCAAGCCAGTCTCTTATAATTATTTGGTGTCCTTTAGTAGTGGTTTCTTTGCAGCAATTCGACCATGAAGTCCTGATTCACACAGTCTCCACTGAACAGTTAATGTTGAAATGTGTCTGTTACTTGAACTCTGTGAAGCATTTGATTTGTTTAACTTTTTTTTGGTTACTACATGATTCCATATGTGTTGTTTCATAGTTTTGATGTCTTCACTATTATTCTACAATGTAGAAGATAGTCAAAATAAAGAAAAACCCTTGAATGAGTTGGTGTGTCCAAACTTTTGACTGGTTCTGTATGTGTATACTTTCATCCTATGCCTTGGAGGTGGAGGAGTCTCCTCCTTGCACATCTAGACAGCCAGTACATCTGTTGCTAGGCAGGATTTTAGTGATTCCTGTTCTTTCTCATTTCATCTGACCTGACCTCGGCCCAAATTCCTCACCCCTCCCCAACTCACGGCTGTCCTACCGTATCTGTTGACTGGAACCAGACTGTGGCCCTTCTCCTCTCCATAGGATACCTGAGATTTAACAATAACATGTTCTAACAGAATGTAAACTTTCTGCATTTCTCTCTCAGTAACATGAATAAGGATATTTCACAATCCAAGTTTAGAAGTCAGCACACATCAATCCCCCTCTTTGATGATTAGCTCCATACTGTTCAACCTAAATCAACTCGGATAATTACTTAGCCAAACAAATAAAAAGCACAAACAAAACATAACACATGATTAACATTCACAGATTATTAATATATTTCCACCTCTGAGACTTATGGCCCCTGATCTGTAAATACACTATGCCTCATTTCTCTCATCTGACCAATGGTATTGACATGTCGGCTGGTGCTTTGACTTCCTCCATTTCCTCCTTCTGCTTCCTAAGAGAGTGATCGCGCAAGACTTGAAAAGTAAAAATAAACACAAAACATAACAAGTATTAATGATGTGCTAAGCTACGCATAATTATATATTTTTTTTAAACTAAGTTTGATAACATGACGATTCCCACTTTCTCTTCACCTTACTTCCTGATGGGTTCCACAAAAATGAAGGCCTTAAAAAACTTCCTCATGCTTTCACCCAGTCTTCCCCATCTAGTCACAGGTTACAAGAGGTGTTCCCAAGCCATGTCATTTTCACTTCGCTCCCCATCTCCTTCCTCCTCTATGGCCACCCGATATACATGTGCGGTGGCCCTAATCAACGTCACCTCGTTCTGAGGTAAATCAGCACTGGTATATGCGTTTCAACATCAAGGTCCTCAACAACGCTACCACTAACACCACCCACCACCCACCGCCCAACGCTACCACTAACACCACCCACCACCCAACGCTACCACTAACACCACCCACCACCCACCACTCAACGTTACCACTGACACTACCCACCACTCAACGTTACCACTAACACCACCCACCACCCAACGCTACCGCTAACACCACCCACCACACAACACTACCACTAACACCACCCAACGCTACCACTAACACCAACAACCACCCAACCTTACCACTAAACACCACCGACCACCCAATGTTACCACTAACACCACCCACCACTCAACGCTACCACTAACACCACCCACCACCCAACGCTACCACTAACACCACCCACCACCCAACGCTACCACTAACACCACCGACCACCCAACGATACCACTAACACCACCGACCACCCAACGTTACCACTAACACCACCCACCACCCAATGCTAACACTAACACACCCACCACCCAACGCTACCACTAACACCACCGAACGCTACCACTAACACCACCCACCACCCAATGCTAACACTAACACCACCCACCACCCAACGCTACCACTAACACCACCCACCACCCAACGCTACCACTAACACCACCGACCACCCAACGTTACCACTAACACCACCCAACGCTACCACTAACACCAACCACCACCCAACGCTACCACTAACACCACCCAACGCTAACACTAACACCACCGACCACCCAACGCTACCACTAACACCACCCACCACCCAACGCTAACACTAACACCACCCACCACCCAACGCTACCACTAACACCACCCAACGCTACCACTAACACCACCCACCACCCAACGCTAACACTAACACCACCCAACACTCAACACTACCACTAACACCACCCACCACCCAACGCTACCACTAACACCACCCACCACCCAACGCTACCACTAACACCACCCACCACCCAACCCCCCAACGCTACCACTAACACCACCCACCACCCAACGCTACCACTAACACCACCCACCACCCAACGGTACCACTAACACCAAACACCACTCAACTCTACCACTAACACCACCCAACGCTACCACTAACACCACCCACCACCCAACGCTACCACTAACACCACCCAACGGTACACTAACACCAAACACCACTCAACGCTACCACTAACACCACCCACCACCCAACGGTACACTAACACCAAACACCACTCAACGCTACCACTAACACCACCCAACGCTACCACTAACACCACCCACCACCCAACGCTACCACTAACACCACCCAACGCTACCACTAACACCACCCATGAGGTACACTTCAAAATACTCCAGTTCCATGTTGTTACTATAGCATCCTTAACCACTACTACTGCTCCATCAGTCCCAACAGCCACTGCTGTGACATTAGCTACTCCATCAGTCCCAACAGATACTGCTGTGACAATAGCTACACCTTCAGTCCTGACAGACACTGCTGTGACAATAGCTGCTCCTTCAGTCCTGGCAGCCACTGCTGTGACAATAGCTGCTCCTTCAGTCCTGACAGACACTGCTGTGACAATAGCTACTCCTTCAGTCTCGACAGACACTGCTGTGACAATAGCTGCTCCTTCAGTCCTGGCAGCCACTGCTGTGAGAATAGCTATTGCATTGTCTCTTGCTCCTGATCTCCTATTGCCTTTGTGGTTCAGATACTCGGTACCTCAGAAACTTTTACAGCACAATTGAGAGCATCCTTTTGGGACGTATCACTGCCTGGTACGGCAACCGCAGGGATCTCCAGAGAGCGGTGCGATCTGTACCGCACGCTATTTATGTACTAGTTAATGTACCGACGCCTCACCGCACGATGTGCAGGGTGTTTAAATCTCATCACCCACGGCTTTAATACACAACCATTTAAATTATTTTTTTTAGGTAGCGATAGCCCACTTCCAGGAGAGTAGTTACGGTATAAGTGCCTAATAATTTGGTCACGGAACCTGATACCTTGTATTAGAAACAAAACTAAAGCATCTGCCAATTTATTACTGGAGAATTCGGGTGACCCAATGTCTTATACCAGTGTTACGCCTCACATATCACTGTTGTTGACAGCACACAGTACCAAAATTATTCATAGTTGATTTCTTATTTCCACATAATTGGTTGATGCCAATAGGTCATAAACCAACCTCACTCTATATTGCTACGCTAATACACTCAACTCATGTTAAAACCACGTTCCAATATCTGTTTCCTTTTCTAACCACTAATGTGGCTCTCCTCCTGAACTTATAGGCACCCTTTAATCAATATCCACGATCCCTCCTGTTGTCCTTCCCCGTGGACTTGTCCTTCTTCGTTGACTTGTCTTTCTCTGTGGACTTGTTTTTCTCTGTGGACTTGTCCTTCTCTGTGGACTTGTCCTTCTCCGTGGACCTGTCCTTCTCCATGGACTTGTCTTCCTCTGTGGACTTGTCCTTCTCTGTGGACTTGTCCTTCTCCGTGGACTACTTCTCTACAACCTACCGTATTAGTAAACAAGCATGACAATTTATCCTCTACGGCCTCAAGGCTGCTACGGCTGGGATTTCACCTCTCTAATAGGGAACCAACCCCACTCAGGATTTACCCCATAGGACAGGTACCAGCCTGCTTGGGCTTACCTTCCGGGACTTACCATACACCATAAAGCCACGACCGGTCGTAATACAATGGGACTACTGAATGAGCTCAGGCTTTCTGGGTTCGTATCCTATAATTGTTTCAGCCTACAACTCATCTTCCCAAGATGTCAGAATGAGTGGAAGCAGGTGTAGGAACTGAGCCTAACTTGTTTATGTTGCTGGCTCCTGTTTCACAGATTCAGACTTTAGTTCGACTGTAAATCGTGGTGAACCCGGCTCACAGCCTCCAACTGCTAGATTCTAAATAAACAGAGTAAAACTCACAGAATACTGGTAAAGTTCAAACCAAGTTAATTCACCCACTGGGTCACACATGCTGCATAAGACAATGACATGTTAACACAAGCACATACATTTACACTTTCCTCCTATGCCAAGTCTCCTCCTTGCACATCTAGACAGCCAGTACATCTGTTGCTAGGCAGGATTTTAGTGATTCCTGTTCTTTCTCATTTCATCTGACCTGACCTCGGCCCAAATTCCTCACTCCTCCCCAACTCACGGCTGTCCTACCGTATCTGTTGACTGGAACCAGACTGTGGCCCTTCTCCTGTGGCCCTTCTCCTCTCCTCTCCTCTCCTCTCCATAGGATACCTGAGATTTAACAATAACATGTTCTGACAGAATGTAAACCTAATGATCATACTATGTTATTAGGAGTTGAGCTGTATCTTGGCCTAATGATCATACTATGTTATTAGGAGTTGAGCGGTATCTTGGCCTAACGATCATACTAAATTATTAGGAGTTGAGCTGTATCTTGGCCTAATGATCATACTATGTTATTAGGAGTTGAGCGGTATCTTGGCCTAACGATCATACTAAATTATTAGGAGTTGAGCTGTATCTTGGCCTAATGATCATACTATGTTATTAGGAGTTGAGCTGTATCTTGGCCTAATGAACATACTATGTTATTAGGAGTTGAGCGGTATCTTGGCCTAACGATCATACTAAATTATTAGGAGTTGAGCTGTATCTTGGCCTAATGATCATACTAAATTATTAGGAGTTGAGCTGTGTCTTGGCCTAATGATCATACTATGTTAGGAGTTGAGCTGTATCTTGGCCTAATGATCATGCTATGTTATTAGGAATTGAGCTGTATCTTGGTCAAATGATCGTGCTATGTTATTAGGAGTTGAGCTGTATCTTGGCCTAATGATCATACTATGTTAGGAGTTGAGCGGTATCTTGGCCTAATGATCATACTATGTTAGGAGTTGAGCAGTGTCTTGGCCTAATGATCGTACTATGTTATTGGGGCGGCAGGGTAGCCTAGTGGATGGAGCGTTGGACTAGCAACCGGAAGGTTGCAAGTTCAAACCCCCGAGCTGACAGGGTACAAAAAAGAACACGGTACAGGCAGGTAACCCACTGTTCCTAGGCCGTCATTGAAAATAAGAATTTGTTCTTAACTGACTTGCCTAGATAAATAAAGATAAAAAAAATATTAGGAGTTGAGCTGTATCTTGGCCTAATGATCTTATTAACATACTATGTTATTGTATATGGTACACTCTCTGATCCATGGAGACATTGAACCTGTCTGGGTGGTAATGGTACACTCTCTGATCCATGGAGACATTGAACCTGTCTGGGTTGTAATGGTACACTCTCTGATCCATGGAGACATTGAACCTGTCTGGGTGGTAATGGTACACTCTCTGATTCATGGAGACATTGAACCTGTCTGGGTGGTAATGGTACACTCTCTGATCCATGGAGACATTGAACCTGTCTGGGTGGTAATGGTCCACTCTCTGATCCATGGAGACATTGAACCTGTCTGGGTGGTAATGGTCCACTCTCTGATCCATGGAGACATTGAACCTGTATGGGTGGTAATGGTCCACTCTCTGATCCATGGAGACATTGAACCTGTCTGGGTGGTAATTGTACACTCTCTGATCCATGGAGACATTGAACCTGTCTGGGTGGTAATGGTACACTCTCTGATCCATGGAGACATTGAACCTGTCTGGGTGGTAATGGTCCACTCTCTGATCCATGGAGACATTGAACCTGTCTGGGTGGTAATGGTCCACTCTCTGATCCATGGAGACATTGAACCTGTCTGGGTGGTAATGGTAAACTCTCTGATCCATGGAGACATTGAACCTGTCTGGGTGGTAATGGAGGGGTGGAGACAGGGAGCTGGGGGGTGGAGACAGGGAGCTGGGGTGAATACCTGGAGCTGGGGGTGGAGACAGGGAGGGGGTGAAGACAAGGAGCTGGGGGTGGAGACAGGGAGCTGGGGGGGTGGAGACAGGGAGCTGGGGGGGTGGAGACAGGGAGCTGGGGTGAATACAGGGAGCTGGGGGGTGGAGACAGGGAGGGGGGTGAAGACAAGGAGCTGGGGTGGAGACAGGGAGCTGGGGGGTGGAGACAGGGAGCTGGGGGTGGAGACAGAGAGCTGGGGGTGGAGACAGGGAGCTGGAGGGTGGAAACAGGGAGGGGGTGAAGACAGGGAGGGGGGGTGAAGACAGGGAGCTGAGGGGTAAAGAGAAGGAGAGGGGGTGAAGACAGGGAGCTGGGGGTAAAGACAAGGAGAAGGGGTGGAGACAGGGAGCTGGGGGTGGAGACAGGGAGCTAGGGGGTGGAGACAGGGAGCTGGGGGGTGGAGACAGGGAGCTGGGGGGTGGAGACAGGGAGCTGGGGGTGGAGACAGGGAGCTGGGGGTAGAGACAGGGAGCTGGGGGGTGGAGACAGGGAGCTGGGGGGTAAAGACAGGGAGCTGGGGGTGGAGACAGGGAGCTGGGGGTGGAGACAGAGAGCTGGGGGTGGAGACAGGGAGCTGGAGGGTGGAAACAGGGAGGGGGTGAAGACAGGGAGGGGGGGTGAAGACAGGGAGCTGGGGGGTAGAGACAGGGAGCTGGGGGTGGAGACAGGGAGCTGGGGGGTAAAGACAGGGAGCTGGGGGTGGAGACAGGGAGCTGGGGGTGGAGACAGAGAGCTGGGGGTGGAGACAGGGAGCTGGAGGGTGGAAACAGGGAGGGGGTGAAGACAGGGAGCTGAGGGGTAAAGAGAAGGAGAGGGGGTGAAGACAGGGAGCTGGGGGGTAAAGACAAGGAGAAGGGGTGGAGACAGGGAGCTGGGGGGTGGAGACAGGGAGCTGGGGGGTGGAGACAGGGAGCTGGGGGGTGGAGACAGGGAGCTGGGGGGTAAAGACAGGGAGCTGGGGGTGGAGACAGGGAGCTGGGGGTGGAGACAGGGGGGTAAAAACAAGGAGAGGGGGTGGAGACAGGGAGAAGGCGTAAAGACAAGGAGAGGGGGTGGAGACAGAGAGAGGGAAGAAACAAGAGTAGGGAGAGACACAGACTGGCCCACTCCAAAAGTAGTGCACTACATAGGGTGGTATTTCAGACACTCTGTGTACTGTTACACACTCCACAATGGAGAAGCTGTCAGTTAGGAGAGACACACTCACTGGCAGGTCCAGTCCACTCCTACTCCCTGGACACTATTTATAGCTGAGTGTTGCAAATGGCAATGATTAATGCTGACACGTCTAAATGCACCACCATCACATTAAGAAATGTGTTGCACTTGCTAAAATATATATATATATATATATATATATATATATATATAAGAGAGAGAGAGAGAGAGAAAGAGAGAGAGAGAGAGAGAGAGAGAGAGAGAGAGAGAGAGAGAGAGAAAAACAGGTGAAATAAACACCAACAGCTACAATCTATGTGACATATCAACCATGAAATGTATTATGTGTTATTGTTGCATAGATTACATAAATTTCCACATGATCTTGACTAGCATCAGCAGCACTTGCAGTAATTCGTATCTGTGGCAAATCCATTCAAATTTCAAGATTTAATGTCACAAATGCCTTTCTTGCAACGTCACATACAGAGCTAAATGCCTTTCTTCAAACCTCAAAACCCAGCAACGCAATAATCAATAACAATACATTACTAGACAAAAAAAAGAGAAATAAGAATAAGAAATATAAAATACACAATAAAGTAAGTAAGTAAGTAATTTAGCATACTACAGTCCATTCGGGAAGTATTCAGGTCCCTTGACTTTTTCCACATTTTGTTACATCACAGCCTAACTCTATAATTGATTAAATTGTTTGTTTCCATCATCAATGTAAAAACAAAACCCCATAATGACAAAGCAAAAAGTATTTTAATTAGAAACTGAAGTATCACATTTACATAAGTATTCAGTCCCTTTACTCAATACTTTGTTGAAGCACCTTTGGCAACAATTAAATCTTTGCATATGACGCAACAAGCCTGGCGCACCTGTGTTTGGAGAGTTTCTCCCATTCTTCTCTGCAGATCCTCTCAAGCTGTGTCAGGTTCGATGGGGAGTGTCGCTGCACAGCTATTTTCAGTTCTCTCCAGAGATGTTCAATCGGGTTCAAGTCCGGGCTCTGGCTGGTTCACTCAAGGACATTCAAAGACTTGATCTTGGCTGTGAGGTTATCTGTGAGGTTATCGTTGTTGTCCTGTTGGAAGGTGAACCTTCGCCCCAGTCTGAGGTCCTGAGCTCTCTGGAGCAGGTTTTCATCAAGGATATCTCTGTACTGTGCTCCGTTCATCTTTCGCTCGATCCTGACTAGTCTCCATGCCCCTGAAAAACTTCCCCACAGCATGATGCTGCCACCACCATGCTTCACCGTAGGGGTGGTGCCAGGTTTCCTCCAGATGTGACGCCTGGCATTCAGGCCAAAGAGTCTTGTTTTTCATGGTCTAAGAGTCTTTAGGTGCCATTCAACAAACTCCAAGTGGGCTGTCATGTTCCTTTTACTAAAGCTTCCTTCTGGCCATAAAAGCCCGATTTGTGTAGTGCTGCAGAGATGGTTGTCCTTCTGGAAGGTTCTTCCATCTCCACAGAGGAACTCTGGAGCTCTGTCAGAGTGACCATCTGGTTCTTGTTCACCTCCCTGACCCAGACCCTTCTACCCCATTGCTCAGCTAAGAATGATGGAGGCCACGGATTGCCAAAATAGAAGGTCGCTGTGTTTTTGGTAACCTTCATTGCTGCAGAAATGCTTTGGTACCCTTCCCCAGAGCTGTGCCTCCACACAATCCAATTCAATTCTGAGAAACATGCATGAATGAGAGCATCAGCTGTTCCGGACGACTGTGTGATCACACTCTCCGCAGCTGAAACAGGTCAGCATTCACCATGCCGCAAGGCCAGATGGATTACCAGGACGTGTACTCAGAGCATGCGCTGACCAACTGGCAGGTGTCTTCACTTCACTTCACAACATGTTCAACTTCTCCCTGTCTGAGTCTATAATACCAACATGTTTCAAGCAGACCACCATAGTCCATGTACCCAAGAACATTAAGGTAACCTGCCTAAATGACTATCGACCCATAGCACTCACGTCTGTAGCCATGAAGATCTTTGAAAGGCAGGTCATGGCTCACATCAACACCATTATCCCAGAAACCCAAGACCCACTCTAATTTGCATACCGCCCCAACAGATCCACAGATGATGAAATCTCTATTGCACTCCACATTGCCCTTTCACACCTGGACAAAAGAAACACCTACGTGAGAATGCTATTCATTGACTATAGCTCAGCATTCAACACCATAGTGCCCTCAATGGTCATCACTAAGCTAAGGATCCTGGGACTAAACACCTCCCTCTTCAGCTATATCCTGGACTTTCTGACTGGCCGGCCCCTCGGGGTACATGCTCAGACCCCTCCTGTACTCCCTGTTCACTCATAACTTCATCATTAAAGTTTGCCGATGACACAACAGTGCCTGTTCACCGACAACGACGAGACAGCCTATAGGAAGGAGGTCAGAGGCTTGACCGTGTGGACCGTGTGGTGCAAGGACAACAACCTCTCCCTCGACGAGATCAAAACAAAGTAAAGGAAAAGGAGGGCCGAGCACACCCCCATTCTCATCAACGGGGCTGTAGTGGAGCAGGTTGAGAGCTTCAAGTTCTTTGGCGTCCACATCACCATCAAAGCAACATGGTCCAAGCACACCAAGATAGTCGTGAAGAAGGCATGACAAAACCTTATTTCAGGAGACTGAAAAAAATTGTCAGGGGTCCCCAGATCCTCAAAAGGTTTTACAGCTGCACCATCGAGAGCATCCTGATGGGTTGTATCACTGCTCGGCCTCCGACCTGCAAGGCACTACAGAGGGTAGTGCGTACGGACCAGTACATCACTGGTGCCAAGCTTCCTTCCATCCAGGACCTCTATACCAGACAGTATCAGAGGAAGGCCTAAAAAAATTGTCAAAGACTCCAGCCACCCTAGGCATAGACTGCTCTCTCTGCTACTTCACGGCAAGTGGGAACGGAGCACCAAGTCTAGGTCCAAGAGGCTTAAAAACAGCTTCTACCCCAAGCCATAAGACTCCTGAACAACTAATCAAATGGCTACCCAGACTATTTGCATTGACCCCCCCTTTTTACACCGCTGCTACTCTTAGTTGTTATCATCTATGCATAGTCACTTTAAGAACTTTAATACCTCGACTAACCAGTGCCCCTGCACATTGACTCTGTACCGGTACCCCCTGCATATAGCCTCGTTATTGCTATTTTACTGTTGCTCTTTAATCATTTGTTACTTTTATTTCTTAGTTTTTCTAGATATTTTTCTTAAAACTGCATTACTGGTTAAAACCTCTCTAGGGTATGTGGGACACTAGTTTCCCACCTGGCCAACATCCGGTGAAATTGCAGAGTGCCAAATTCAAAAACAGAAATGCTCATAATAAAAATTCATAAAACATTAGTGTTTACATCGGCTTAAAGATTAACTTCTTGTTAATCCAGCCACTGTGTCAGATTTTTAAAAAGGCTTTACAGCGAAAGCATACCATGCGATTATCTGAGGGCAGTGCCCAGCACACAAAAGCATCCAAGCATTTTCCAGCCAGATAGAGGAGTCACAAAAGTCAGAAATAGCGATACAATTAATCACTTACCTTTGATGATCTTCATATGGTTGCACTCACAAGACTCCCAGTTACACAGTAAATGTTCATTTTGTTCGATAAAGTCCCTCTTTATGTCCCAAAAGCTCTGTTCTGTTGGCGCATTTGATTCAGTAATCCAATGGCTTCAAGGCGGTCACAGCAGGCAGATGAATACATACTAAAAGTATAACAAACACCTGTTGTAATCAGCATTGTACTGTAAGGTCTACCTACACCTGTTGTAATCAGCATTTTACTGTAAGGTCTACCTACACCTGTTGTAATCGGCATTTTACTGTAAGGTCTACACCTGTTGTATTTGGTGCCTACGCCACCTACACTTTGATTTTTCTCAGAGCTCTACGGACAATTCCTTCAACCTCATGGCTTGGTTTTTGCTCTGACATGCACTGTGGGATCTTATATAGACAGGTGTGTGCCTTTCCAAGTCATGTCCAATCAATTTAATTTAACACAGGTGGACTCCAAGTTGTAGAAACATCTAAAGGATGATCAAAGAAAACACGATGCACCTGAGATCAATTTCGAGACTCATAGCAAAGGGTCTGAACACGTATGTTAATAAGGTGTCAGGTTTGAATTTTTAATACATTTGCAAAAATTTAAAAAAAAAAAACGTTTTGCTTTGTAATTATGGTGTATTGTGTGTAGATTGATGAGGGAAAAAGAATAAGGCTGTAACGTAACAAAATGTGGAAAAAGTCAAGAGGTCTGAATACTTTCTGAATGCACTGTATAAAAATACAGTTCCAATGTCATATTTTCACTGTCATACTGAAGTGATGGAGGTAGATATGTACAGGGGTAAGGTGACAGGGATACTGGAGTGATGGAGGTAGATATGTTTAGGGGTAAGGTGACAGGGATACTGGAGTGATGGAGGTAGATATGTATAAGGGTAATGTGACAGGGATACTGGAGTGATGGAGGTAGATATGTACAGGGGTAAGGTGACAGGGATACTGGAGTGATGGAGGTAGATATGTATAAGGGTAATGTGACAGGGATACTGGAGTGATGGAGGTAGATATGTATAAGGGTAATGTGACAGGGATACTGGAGTGATGGAGGTAGATATGTACAGGGGTAAGGTGACAGGGATACTGGAGTGATGGAGGTAGATATGTTTAGGGGTAAGGTGACAGGGATACTGGAGTGATGGAGGTAGATATGTATAAGGGTAATGTGACAGGGATACTGGAGTGATGGAGGTAGATATGTACAGGGGTAAGGTGACAGGGATACTGGAGTGATGGAGGTAGATATGTATAGGGGTAAGGAGACAGGGATACTGGAGTGATGGAGGTAGATATGTATAGGGGTAAGGAGACAGGGATACTGGAGTGATGGAGGTAGATATGTATAGGGGTAAGGTGACAGGGATACTGGAGTGATGGAGGTAGATATGTATAGGGGTAGGGTGACAGGGATACTGGAGTGATGGAGGTAGATATGTTTAGGGGTAAGGTGACAGGGATACTGGAGTGATGGAGGTAGATATGTATAGGGGTAAGGTGACAGGGATACTGGAGTGATGGAGGTAGATATGTTTAGGGGTAAGGTGACAGGGATACTGGAGTGATGGAGGTAGATATGTATAGGGGTAAGGTGACAGGGATACTGGAGTGATGGAGGTAGATATGTATAGGGGTAAGGAGACAGGGATACTGGAGTGATGGAGGTAGATATGTATAGGGGTAATGTGACAGGGATACTGGAGTGATGGAGGTAGATATGTATAGGGGTAAGGAGACAGGGATACTGGAGTGATGGAGGTAGATATGTATAGGGGTAAGGTGACAGGGATACTGGAGTGATGGAGGTAGATATGTTTAGGGGTAAGGTGACAGGGATACTGGAGTGATGGAGGTAGATATGTATAGGGGTAAGGTGACAGGGATACTGGAGTGATGGAGGTAGATATGTATAGGGGGAAGGGGACAGGGATACTGGAGTGATGGAGGTAGATATGTATAGGGGTAAGGTGACAGGGATACTGGAGTGATGGAGGTAGATATGTATAGGGGGAAGGGGACAGGGATACTGGAGTGATGGAGGTAGATATGTATAGGGGTAAGGAGACAGGGATACTGGAGTGATGGAGGTAGATATGTATAGGGGTAAGGAGACAGGGATACTGGAGTGATGGAGGTAGATATGTATAGGGGGAAGGGGACAGGGATACTGGAGTGATGGAGGTAGATATGTATAGGGGTAAGGTAACAGGGATACTGGAGTGATGGAGGTAGATATGTTTAGGGGTAAGGTGACAGGGATACTGGAGTGATGGAGGTAGATATGTATAGGGGTAAGGTGACAGGGATACTGGAGTGATGGAGGTAGATATGTATAGGGGTAAGGTGACAGGGATACTGGAGTGATGGAGGTAGATATGTATAGAGGTAAGGTGACAGGGATACTGGAGTGATGGAGGTAGATATGTATAGGGGTAAGGTGACAGGGATACTGGAGTGATGGAGGTAGATATGTATAGGGGTAGGGTGACAGGGATACTGGAGTGATGGAGGTAGATATGTATAGGGGTAAGGTGACAGGGATACTGGAGTGATGGAGGTAGATATGTATAGGGGTAAGGTAACAGGGATACTGGAGTGATGGAGGTAGATATGTATAGGGGTAAGGTGACAGGGATACTGGAGTGATGGAGGTAGATATGTATAGGGTAAGGATGACTACACAACAGGATATAAGATAAACAGAGTAGCAGCATTTGTATGTAAGTGGGTGTGTCGAGTCAGTGTAAATGTATGTGCATATTATGTGTGAATGAGCAAATGGCGGAGTGAGTGATTGTGTGTGTTGGAGTGACAGTGTGTAGGGCCCTGTGATTGTATATAAAGACAGTGCAAAAACACAAATAAAAGGTCAATAGAGATACAAGGTCAACTCAGTCCATATAGCTATTTTGTTGGCTATTTATCAGTCATATTGCTTTGGGATAGAACCTGTTCAAGAGCCTGTTTGTGTCAGACTTGATGCACCGGTACCTCTTAGTGTGCAGCAGCAGAGAAAAGAGTCTATGGCTGGGGGTTTGGCTTTGGGGGGTTGGCTTGGGGGGTTGGCTTGGGGGGTTGGCTTTGGGGGGTTGGCTTGGGGGGTTGGGGTTTTTGACCATTTTCCGGGCCTTCGGGTTGATTTTGGTCAGGCTAAAAAACACTTATAGTCTTTTACAGTCAGACTAATAGTACGTTCTCTGTCCCAAATAGAACACTATGGGCCCTGATCAAAGTAAAAAGCAATCCATTATATAGGGGATATGGTGCAATTTGTGACTCAGCCACTGACAGTCTGGTAGCATCTCTGACAGTCTGGTAACATCTCTGACAGTTTGGTAGCATCTCTGACAGTCTGGTAGCATCTCTGACAGTCTGGTAGCATCTCTGACAGTCTGGTAGCATCTCTGACAGTCTGGTAGCATCTCTGACAGTCTGGTAGCATCTCTGACAGTCTGGTAGCATCTCTGACAGTCTGGTAGCATCTCTGACAGTCTGGTATAATCTCTGACAGTCTGGTAGCATCTCTGACAGTCTGTTAGCATCTCTGACTAGCATGGTGCATTGAAGCGGCAGCATAACCTACTGCTTAGCGCGTTGGACTAGTAACCGAAAGGTTGATAGAATCCCTGAGCTGACAAGGTACAAAATCTGTCGTTCTGCCCCTGAACAAGGCAGCTAGCACTGTTCCTAGGGCGTAATTGAAAATAAGATTTTGTTCTTAACTGACATGCCTAGTTAAATAAAGGTAAAAAAAGATATAAAAATATTGCAGCATGGCAATGATATGCACTGCTGTGTGTCGATTGGTTTTTCTTATGATGTGATGAAGATGCTGCAGAATTGATATCCTGGCCATCTCCACACACACAAAAGCAAATGCACACACACACACACACACACGCTCAAAAACACATCCTCTGTGTCTGCTCAGCTCCATCTATGTCTTAACAATGGCCACATGAAAAGCATACCTATCATTATTGCATACACTAATTGAAGTGCTTTTTATCTGAACCAGTCTGTGGATGTGTGTGTGTGAGTGTGTGTGGATGTGTGTGTATGCATGGATGTGTGTGTGTGTGTGTGTGTGTGTGTGTGTGTGTGTGTGTGTGTGTGTGTGTGTGTGTGTGTGTGTGTGTGTGTGTGTGTGTGTGTGTGTGTGTGTGTGTGTGTGTGTGTGTGTGTGTGTGTGTGTGTATGAGTGTGTGTGTGTGTGCGTGCGTGCGTGGGTGTGTGTGTGTGTGTGTGTGTGTGTGTGTGTGTGTGTGTGTGTGTGTGTGTGTGTGTGTGTGTGTGTGTGTGTGTGTGTGTGTGTGTGTGTGTGTGTGTGAGTGCGTGCGTGCGTGCGTGTGTGTGTGTGTGTATTGAGAGGATACAACTGCATTCCGTATTCAGTTCACATCACCTCTGCTTGTCTGCTCTCTCCTCTTTTAAGTTGTGTGAGCTTGGGGACACACCAGGTCTGTTATCAATATTAATGAAACACACACACTCACACACACACAAATACCCCGATCAGAACCCTGGTCACGAGCCCTTGCATTACCAACACAGACCAGAGTCTGGCCCTTACATTACCAACACAGACCAGAGTCTGGCCCTTACATTACCAACACAGACCAGAGTCTGGCCCTTACATTACCAACACAGACCAGAGTCTGACCCTTACATTACCAACACAGACCAGAGGCTGAACCTTACATTACCAACACAGACCAGAGTCTGACCCTTACATTACCAACACAGACCAGAGTCTGGCCCTTACATTACCAACACAGACCAGAGTCTGACCCTTACATTACCAACACAGACCAGAGTCTGACCCTTACATTACCAACACAGACCAGAGTCTGACCCTTACATTACCAACACAGACCAGAGTCTGAACCTTACATTACCAACACAGACCAGAGTCTGACCCTTACATTACCAACACAGACCAGAGTCTGAACCTTACATTACCAACACAGACCAGAGTCAGAACCTTACATTACCAACACAGACCAGAGTCTGACCCTTACATTACCAACACAGACCAGAGTCTGAACCTTACATTACCAACACAGACCAGAGTCTGAACCTTACATTACCAACACAGACCAGAGTCTGAACCTTACATTACCAACACAGACCAGAGTCTGAACCTTACATTACCAACACAGACCAGAGTCAGAACCTTAGATTACCAACACAGACCAGAGTCAGAACCTTACATTACCAACACAGACCAGAGTCAGATGGACCCAGAAAGTTATGGACCACTGGTAATTGTAAATATGACTTGGACCAAGTCAGTGAGGCTCATCCAGCTAAGTGAAGCCCAGTGTTCGAGTTTCTCATTCTTTCAAGTTATCATAGAATAATTCCTACGCACCTGCAACAAGTAACCTCAGATGCGTGAATAATTTGACTAGTTAATATGCTAATATTAACCAACACTGAGCAAAACAGGGCCATGCCTACAAGTCCCTGCAGGTTCCCTTGGTGACTTGGCGGGGGTTTAAGGTGTGATATCGTCATAATATTAACAGATGTCAGAACCTCGCTCTGCATGCTAGTAGATCACCAGATAGGACATTGTTTATTTTAGTTCAAGATTTGTTTTAAATATTCACTACAACTTCTCAGCAGAGACATTTCTGAGTAAAGTTTAAACATCAAAATGAGCTATACACCAGGTGATTAAATATCACAATGATGTGATATAAACCAGGTGATTAAATATCAAAATGATGTGATATAAACCAGGTGATTAAATATCAACATGATGTGATATAAACCCGGTGATTAAATATCAAAATGATGTGATATAAACCAGGTGATTAAATATCACAATGATGTGATATAAACCTGGTGATTAAATATCACAATGATGTGATATAAACCAGGTGATTAAATATCACAATGATGTGATATAAACCAGGTGATTAAATATCACAATGATGTGATATAAACCAGGTGATTAAAAATCAACATGATGTGATATAAACCAGGTGATTAAATATCAAAATGATGTGATATAAACCAGGTGATTAAATATCAAAATTATGTGATATAAACCAGGTGTATTTCCTACCAGCAAGGGGACAGAGTGGGGGGCGGATTAAGATGGCTGATGTGTGTTTGACACTGAGAGACACAATCTGCTGCATTGTCTCTAACGTTCCCATCCCAAATCAATACGGTCGGGAGGAGACATCATAAATGGAGATAGCTAGCGTGGTGGGCGTGCCAATTTAATTCCTTTCATCACCGGGAGAAAGCAGACTGACAATTCATTGAACAAATGAGTCCTCTTGGGGATTGGTGAAATCCGGAGGACGAGGATAATATCTGTCCTTGTGGTGAACACACACATACACGTGAGAGAGAAAACACACACACACGCACACGCACACGCACGCACGCACACAAATATATTAAGGAACATCTGCATACTCACACACACTCACACATACACAAGAACGTACACACGCACACACACACACACACACACACACACACACACACACACACACATACATATACTCAGGAACATCTGCATACCTACAAGAACGCATACACAAGAACGTGCACACACACACACACGCACACACACACACACACACACACGCACACACACACATACATATACTCAGGAACATCTGCATACCTACAAGAACGCATACACAAGAACGTGCACACACACGCACACACACACACACACACACACACACACACACGCTCACACACCAATTTTGTCTGAGAGGCAGTGTCAGGTGTGTACCATCATCAGATCTCTGTCATGCATTACACGTCCGGCCTTTAACTGTGAGGACTTTATCAACGCTTTTCTACCAAGTCATCTGTTGGTGACTCACATGACAATACAGATGGGAGTCTGCCTCACAAATGGCACCTATATAGTGCACTACTTTTGACCAGGGCCCACAAAGGGATAGTGCACTATTTAAAGAGTAGGTTGTCATTTGGAAAGCACCCTGAATGTCCACTATCTAATGTAAAATAGAAGACTCTGAGGACAAGGCAGTGTAGCTTATGATTGGACCATAAATCCATTTGTCCAGCAAGCCACCAAGTTGTGTTTCGTTGAAACTTCTAAAATAAAACCTGTTAAGCCAATTGCATGGTAAATATTAACTTGGTCAAGCGGGAAATGTTGTCTGGGAAGACGCTTTAACGTGGTAATCCTGGAGACTTTCAAGTGCAATCACTCTCTACAAAGAGTGTTCCTGCTGTCTATACTGTCACTGTGAAACGCACAGCGCTAAGCCACAGTCATGACCAACCATGTTAAAACACTGATTAACATGTGAAGGACACATTGGTGTGCATCTCAAATGGCACCCTATTCCCTATATAGTGCACTATCCCCTATGGGTCCTGGTCAAATGTAGTGCACTACATAGGGAATAGGCTGCTGTTTGATGTGCAGCCCTTATTTACACAGAGGGAGTAATGGTTGCATCACAACAGGAGCTGTGTTCTTTCAGAACTTTTGTGTGTGTGTGTGTGTGTGTGTGTGTGTGTGTGTGTGTGTGTGTGTGTGTGTGTGTGTGTGTGTGTGTGTGTGTGTGTGTGTGTGTGTGTGTGTGTGTGTGTGTGTGTGTGTATTCTTTGATGCCCAGCAGAAAGCACCCCCTCCACGGAGCCGATCCTTCCTGGGAACAACTCCAAGCCCCTTAATAATCAAAAGGATTTAGAGTCGATCTCAATAAACTTATCCTGAATGGCTATACCAACACTGGATCTCTTATACTCCTCATGTCTGGATCTCCCCACAGTGATATCACATCTCTTATACTCCTCATGTCTGGATCTCCCCACAGTGATATCATATCTCTTATACTCCTCATGTCTGGATCTCCCCACAGTGATATCATATCTCTTACAGTCCTCAGTGATATCATATCTCTTATACTCCTCATGTCTGGATCTCCCCACAGTGATATCATATCTCTTACAGTCCTCAGTGATATCATATCTCTTATACTCCTCATGTCTGGATCTCCCCACAGTGATATCATATCTCTTATACTCCTCATGTCTGGATCTCCCCACAGTGATATCATATCTCTTATACTCCTCATGTCTGGATCTCCCCACAGTGATATCATATCTCTTACAGTCCTCAGTGATATCATATCTCTTATACTCCTCATGTCTGGATCTCCCCACAGTGATATCATATCTCTTACAGTCCTCAGTGATATCATATCTCTTATACTCCTCATGTCTGGATCTCCCCACAGTGATATCACATCTCTTATACTCCTCATGTCTGGATCTCCCCACAGTGATATCATATCTCTTATACTCCTCATGTCTGGATCTCCCCACAGTGATATCATATCTCTTACAGTCCTCAGTGATATCATATCTCTTATACTCCTCATGTCTGGATCTCCCCACAGTGATATCACATCTCTTATACTCCTCATGTCTGGATCTCCCCACAGTGATATCATATCTCTTATACTCCTCATGTCTGGATCTCCCCACAGTGATATCACATCTCTTATACTCCTCATGTCTGGATCTCCCCACAGTGATATCACATCTCTTATACTCCTCATGTCTGGATCTCCCCACAGTGATATCACATCTCTTATACTCCTCATGTCTGGATCTCCCCACAGTGATATCATATCTCTTATACTCCTCATGTCTGGATCTCCCCACAGTGATATCATGTCTCTTATACTCCTCATGTCTGGATCTCCCCACAGTGATATCATATCTCTTATACTCCTCATGTCTGGATCTCCCCACAGTGATATCATATCTCTTATACTCCTCATGTCTGGATCTCCCCACAGTGATATCATATCTCTTATACTCCTCATGTCTGGATCTCCCCACAGTGATATCATATCTCTTATACTCCTCATGTCTGGATCTCCCCACAGTGATATCACATCTCTTATACTCCTCATGTCTGGATCTCCCCACAGTGATATCATATCTCTTATACTCCTCATGTCTGGATCTCCCCACAGTGATATCATATCTCTTATACTCCTCATGTCTGGATCTCCCCACAGTGATATCATATCTCTTATACTCCTCATGTCTGGATCTCCCCACAGTGATATCATATCTCTTATACTCCCCACAGTGATATCATATCTCTTATACTCCCCACAGTGATATCACATCTCTTATACTCCTCATGTCTGGATCTCCCCACAGTGATATCACATCTCTTATACTCCTCATGTCTGGATCTCCCCACAGTGATATCATATCTCTTATACTCCTCATGTCTGGATCTCCCCACAGTGATATCATATCTCTTACAGTCCTCAGTGATATCATATCTCTTACAGTCCTCAGTGATATCACATCTCTTATACTCCTCATGTCTGGATCTCCCCACAGTGATATCATATTTCTTATACTGCTTGGCTCCTGGAAATAATTATATAATTTTAGTAGCTTGTGATTTCTATGTGTCCTTTCAAATAAACAGGCCTGCACACTCTTTCCCTAAAGTAGAGTTACTATAAATGGGATGAAACTTAAGGATTTTAGGTGCTGGCCAGCCTGGCTAAGAGACCACAACTTATGTTAGCATGACTGACATTCTACTAGCATGAGTGACATTCTACTTGCCTGAGTGACATTCTACTGGCCTGACTGACATTCTACTAGCCTCACATTCTACTGGCCTGAGTGACATTCCTACTGGCCTGACTGACATTCTACTAGCCTGACATTCTACTGGCCTGAGTGACATTCTACTGGCCTGAGTGACAATCTACTGGCCTGGGTGACATTCTACTAGCCTGAGTTACATTCTACAAGCCTGACATTCTACTGGCCTGAGTGACATTCTACAAGCCTGACATTATACTTGCCTGAGTGACATTCTACTGGCCTGAGTGACAATCTACTGGCCTGGGTGACATTCTACTAGCCTGAGTTACATTCTACAAGCCTGACATTCTACTGGCCTGAGTGACATTCTACTTACCTGAGTGACATTCTACTAGCTTGAGTGACATTCTACTTGCCTGAGTGACATTCTACTTACCTGAGTGACATTCTACTAGCCTGATTGACATTCTACTGGCCTGAGTGACATTCTACAAGCCTGACATTCTACTTGCCTGACTAATATTCTACTAGCCTGACTGACATTCTACTAGCCTGAGTGATATTCTACTTACCTGAGTGACATTCTACTAGCTTGAGTGACATTCTACTTGCCTGAGTGACATTCTACTAGCCTGAGTGACATTCTACTAGCCTGATTGACATTCTACTGGCCTGAGTCACATTCTACTAGCCTGAGTGACTTTCTACTAGCCTGAATGACATTCTACTAGCCTGAATGACATTCTACTAGCCTGAGTGACATTCTACTAGCCTGAATGACATTCTACTAGCCTGAGTGACATTCTACTGGCCTGAATGGCATTCTACTAGCCTGAGTGACATTCTACTGGCCTGAGTGGCATTCTACTAGCCTGAGTGACATTCTACTAGCCTGACATTCTACTTGCCTGAGTGACATTCTACTTGCCTGAGTGACATTCTACTGGCCTGAGTGACATTCTACAAGCCTGACATTCTACTTGCCTGACTGACATTCTACTAGCCTGAGTGACATTCTACTAGCCTGACATTATACTTGCCTGAGTGACATTCTACTTGCCTGATTGACATTCTACTGGCCTGAGTCACATTCTACAAGCCTGACATTCTACTTGCCTGACTGACATTCTACTAGCCTGAGTGACATTCTACTAGCCTGACATTATACTTGCCTGAGTGACATTCTACTGCCCTGAGTGACAATCTACTAGCCTGAGTGACATTCTACTGGCCTGAGTGACATTCTACTGGCCTGAGTGACATTCTACTGGCCTGAGTGACATTCTACTTGCCTGAGTGACATTCTACTGGCCTGAGTGACATTCTACTAGCCTGAGTGACATTCTACAAGCCTGACATTCTACTGGCCTGAGTGACATTCTACTGGCCTGAGTGACATTCTACTGGCCTGAGTGACATTCTACTGGCCTGAGTGACATTCTACTGGCCTGAGTGACATTCTACTTGCCTGAGTGACATTCTACTGGCCTGAGTGACATTCTACTAGCCTGAATGACATTCTACTAGCCTGAGTGACATTCTACTGGCCTGAATGGCATTCTACTAGCCTGAGTGACATTCTACTGGCCTGAGTGGCATTCTACTAGCCTGAGTGACATTCTACTAGCCTGACATTCTACTTGCCTGAGTGACATTCTACTTGCCTGAGTGACATTCTACTGGCCTGAGTGACATTCTACAAGCCTGACATTCTACTTGCCTGACTGACATTCTACTAGCCTGAGTGACATTCTACTAGCCTGACATTATACTTGCCTGAGTGACATTCTACTTGCCTGATTGACATTCTACTGGCCTGAGTCACATTCTACAAGCCTGACATTCTACTTGCCTGACTGACATTCTACTAGCCTGAGTGACATTCTACTAGCCTGACATTATACTTGCCTGAGTGACATTCTACTGCCCTGAGTGACAATCTACTAGCCTGAGTGACATTCTACTGGCCTGAGTGACATTCTACTGGCCTGAGTGACATTCTACTGGCCTGAGTGACATTCTACTTGCCTGAGTGACATTCTACTGGCCTGAGTGACATTCTACTAGCCTGAGTGACATTCTACAAGCCTGACATTCTACTGGCCTGAGTGACATTCTACTGGCCTGAGTGACATTCTACTGGCCTGAGTGACATTCTACTGGCCTGAGTGACATTCTACTGGCCTGAGTGACATTCTACTTGCCTGAGTGACATTCTACTGGCCTGAGTGACATTCTACTAGCCTGAGTGACATTCTACTAGCCTGACATTCTACTTGCCTGAGTGACATTCTACTGGCCAGGGTGACATTCTACTGGCCTGACTGACGTTCTACGAGCCTGACATTCTACTGGCTTGAGTGACATTCTACTAGCCTGAGTGATATTCTACTGGCCTGAGTGACATTCTACTAGCCTGACATTCTACTTGCATGAGTGACATTCTACTGGCCTGAGTGACATTCTACTGGCCTGAGTGACATTCTACTAGCCTGAGTGACATTCTACTGGCCTGAGTGACATTCTACTGGCCTGAGTGACATTCTACAAGCCTGACATTCTACTTGCCTGACTTACATTCTACTGGCCTGAGTGACATTCTAGTAGCCTTACATGCTACTTGCCCGAGTGACATTCTACTAGCCTGACTGACATTCTACTAACTTTAGTGAAATTCTACTGGCAGAAAAGACAACATCTGTGCCATGTGATGTTTTAAAGTACACCTTATCACTGGCCTGGCAACTGGTATGGCACATTTTCTACATGCCGGTCTGAAAAAGTACTTGCTCAGGCTAGCGGGCTAGCTTCCAGGCCTTCGAATACGTCACAGAGTCTTCACTGCAAAACCATAATGGCCAGTTGGGCTCCTTGGAAAACAGGTGTTGAAGCGTTCAGATTCAATAAAATCTAATTGTATTAGTCAAATGCGACAAACACAACAGACCTTACAGTGAAATGCTTACTTACAAGCCCCTTCACAAACAAAGCAGTTTAAAAAAAGACGGATAAGAATAAGAAATAAAAATGTAAAATGAATTAATAAAGAGCAGCAGTAAAATAACAATACCGAGACTATATACAGGGGGTACCGGTACAGAGTCAATGTGGAGGATATATACAGGGGGCACCGGTACAGAGTCAATGTGGAGGCTATATACAGGGGGCACTGGTACAGAGTCAATGTGCAGGGGGCACCGGCTAGTTCAGGTAATATTTACAGTGGTTGCTCCACTAAAAGTTTGCCGATTATGCTGCGGGACTTAGAGATAATTTGTGGTTTAGTACGGTACCCTGTGTCACCATGTCATCGCTCCAGACCAGCACAAGGGGGAGTTAGAGCACTCAATATGCTTTTGGGTCCTGCTGTGTCTCTAACTGACAATGAATTGGTGACATATACCTAATTAGAAATGGATAATTGTGCACAACTTCAGTATTACGTACTAAAACTGTTACACTAAGGTTACTATAATTTTATTTTGTTATGATTATTTTGGTCTTACTGTAGTACTGTAGTCCACTCCCAACCAGTCACGTTGAACAGCGCCTGAGTGGCACGACGGTCTAAGACACTGCATAGCAGCACAAGCTACATATGCTGATTCAATACCTGTGCCGGCCTCGACTGGGAGACCCATGAGATGACTGTAGGTTTTTGGTTTCGCTCCTTCTAAAATCAGAAATAAATCATTCTAAATAACAAACTGGCTTTATTCACAAATTAGTAACACTGCCTCACCCCATGTTCAAGAATGGCCTTTGTGGCACTCATTTTACATTATTGGAAAATAACATAATCTCCAAAATATTGTTATTTTAAAACAAAGCCATTATTATTATTATTATTATTATTATTATTATTAATTTAGAATTATATAAAAGCCCTTTGGAAATTTTCACAGATATATTATTAACCCTGTTATTAGCAGGACAATGTACAGTGGGGCAAAAAAGTATTTAGTCAGCCACCAATTGTGCAAGTTCTCCCACTTAAAAAGATGAGAGAGGCCTGTAATTTTCATCATAGGTACACTTCAACTATGACAGACAAAATGAGAAAAAAAATCCAGAAAATCACATTGTAGGATATTTAGTTAATTTATTTGCAAATTCTGGTGAAAAATAAGTATTTAGTCAATAACAAAAGTTTATCTCAATACTTTGTTATATACCCTTTGTTGGCAATGACAGAGGTCAAACGTTTTCTGTAAGTCTTCACAAGGTTTTCACACACTGTTGCTGGTATTTTGGCCCATTCCTCCATGCAGATCTCCTCTAGAGCAGTGATGTACGACGGGACCAAATTCGGAAAGATAGGTAGGAGCAAGCTCATGTAATGCTTTGTTGTTTAGCAGTAAAACCTTGAAATCAGCCCTTGACGTAACAGGAAGCCAGTGTAGGGAGGCTAAAACTGGTGTAATATGATCACATTTGTTGGTTCAAGTCAGGTTTCTAGCAGCCGTATTTATCACTAACTGAAGTTTATTTAGTGCCCTATCCGGTTAGCCGGAAAGTAGAGTGTAGTAGTCTAACCTAGAAGTAACAAAAGAATGGATACATTTTTCAGCATCATTTCTGGACAGAAGGTTTCTGATTTTTGCAATGTTACGTAGCTGTAAAAAAAAACTGTCATTGATATGCTCGTCAAAAGAGAGATCAGGGCCCAGTGTAACGCCGAGGTCCTTCACAGTTTTATTTGAGACGACTGTACAACCATCAAGATTAATTGTCAGATTCAACAGAAGTTCTCTTTGTTTCTTGGGACCTAGACCAAGCATCTCTGTTTTGTCCAAGTTTAAAAGTAGAAAGTTTGCAGCCATCAACTTCCTTATGTCTGAAACACAGGCTTCCAGCGAGAGCAATTTTGGGGCTTCACCATGTTTCATTGAAATGTACAGCTGTGTGTCATTAGCATAGAAGTGAATGTTAACATGATGTTTTCAAATGACATCCCCAAGAGGTAAAATATATAGTGAAAACAATAGTGATCCTAAAATGGAACCTTGAGGAACACAGAAATTTACAGATGATTTGACAGAGGACAAACCATTCACAGAGACAAATTGATATCTTTCCGACATATAAGATCTAAACCAGGCCAGAGCTGGTCCATGTAGACCAATTTGGGTTTCCAATCTCTCCAAAAGAATGTGGTGATTGATGGTATCAAAAGCAACACTAAGGTCTAGGAGCACGAGGACAGATGCAGAGCCTCGGTCTGACGCCATTAAAAGGTAATTTACCACCTTCACAAGTACATTCTCAGTGCTGTGATGGGGTCTAAAACAGACTGAAGCATTTCGTATACATTGTTTGTCTTCAGGAAGGCAGTGAGTTACTGCGCAACAACTTTTTCTTTTTTTAGAGAGGAATGGAAGATTCGATATAGGCCGATATTTTTGTATATTTTCTGGGTCAAGGTTTGGCTTTTTCAAGAGAGGCTTTATTACTGCCACTTTTAGTGAGTTTGGTACACATCTAGAGGACAGAGTCGTTTATTATGTTCAGCATAGGAGGGCCAAGCACAGGAAGCAGCTCTTTCAGTAGTTTAGTTGGAATAGGGTCCAGTAGGCAGCTTGAAGGTTTAGAGGCCATGATGATTTGCATCATGGTGTCAAGAGATGTAGTACTAAAACACTTGAGCGTCTCTCTTGATCCTAGGTCCTGGCAGAGTTGTGCAGACTCAGGACAACTGAGCTTTGGAGGAATACGCAGATTTAAAGAGGAGTCCGTCATTTGCTTTCTAATGATCATGATCTTTTCCTCAAAGAAGTTCACAAATTTATAATGGCTGAAGTGAAAGCCATCCTCTCTTGGGGAATGCTGCTTTTTAGTTAGCTTTGCGACAGTATCAAAAATACATTTCGGATTGTTCTTATTTTCCTCAATTAAGTTGGAAAAATAGAATGATCGAGCAGCAGTGAGGGCTCTTCGATACTGCACGGTACTGTCTTTCCAAGCTAGTCGGAAGACTTCCAGTTTGGTGTGGCACCATTTCCGTTCCAATTTTCTGGAAGCTTGCTTCAGAGCACGGGTATTATCTGCATACCAGGGAGCTAGTTTCTTATGAGAAATGTTTTTAGTTTTTAGGTGTGCAACTGCATCTACGGTATTGCGCAAGGTTAAATTGAGTTCCTCAGATAGGTGGTTAACTGATGTTTGCCCTCTGACGTCCTTGGGTAGGCAGAAGGAGTCTGGAAGGGCATCAAGGAATCTTTGGGTTGTCTGAGAATGTATAGCACAACTTTAGCTGCTCCTTGGTTGGGGTCTGAGCAGATTATTTTGTTGCGATTGCAAACGTGATAAAATGCGGGTCCGAAAGTCCAGGATTATGAGGAAAAACATTAAGATCCACAATATTTATTCCATGGGACAAAACTAGGTCCAGAGGATGACTGTGTGTAACCAGGAGGTGGGGCCTCATTTAACACAGTAAATTCATCAGGCTTAGGCCATGTTTCAGTCAGGCCAATCACATCAAGGTTATGATCAGTGATTAGTTCATTGACTATAACTGCCTTGGAAGTGAGGGATCTAACATTGAGTAGCACTATTTTGAGATGTGAGGTATCACGATTTGTTTCAATAATGGCAGGAATGGAGGAGGTCTTTATTCTAGTGAGATTGCTAAGGCGAACACCGCCATGTTTAGTTTTGCCCAACCTAGGCCGAGGCACAGACACGCACGGTCTCAATGGGGATAGCTGAGCTGACTACACTGACTGTGCTAGTGGCAGACTCCAGTAAGCTGGCAGGCTGGCTAACAGCCTGCTGCCTGGCCTGCACCCTATTTCATTATGGAGCTAGAGGAGTTAGAGCCCTGTCTATGTTCGTAGATAAGATGAGAGCACCCTTCCAGATAGGATGGAGTCCGTCACTCCTCAACGGGCCAGGATTGATGAGTCCCAGAAAGAGGGCCAATTATCTACAAAGGATATCTTTTGGGAGGGGCAGAAAACAGTTTTCAACCAGCGAGTTGTGAGACTCTGCTGTAGAGCTCATCACTCCCCCTAACTGGGAGGTAGCCAGTGACAATTACTCGATGCCGACACCTTTCCATCTGATTTACACGCTGAAGCTATGTTGCACTTGGTGACCTCTGACCTCTGACTGTTTCATCCTAACATAATTGGTGCCGACATGGATAACAATATCTCTATACTCTCTACACTCGCCAGTTTTAGCTTTAGCCAGCACCATCTTCAGATTAGCCTTAACGTCGGTAGCCCTGCCCCCTGGTAAACAGTGTATGATCGCTGGATGATTAGTTTTAAGTCTAATACTGCGGGTAATGGAGTCGCAAATGACTTGGGTTTTCAATTTGTCAGAGCTAATGGTGGGAGCCTTCAGCATCTCAGACCCTGTAACTGGAGGAGTAGAGACCAGTGAAGGCTCAGCCACTGACTCTGACTCGCTGCTTATGGCTTAGATCCCACTACCGGGATCGATTTGACAATAGCCAGTGAAAGTGCAAGGTGCCAAATTCAAACAACAGAAATCTCATACTTAAAATTCCTCAGACATTCAAGTATTATACACCATTTTAAAGATAAACTTGTTGTTAATCCCACCACAGTTTCCGATTTCAAAAAGGCTTTACGACGAAAGCAAACCAAACGAATATGTTAGGTCAGTACCTAGTCACAGAAAAACACAGCCATTTTGCCAGCCAAAGAGAGGAGTCACAAAAAGCAGAAATAGAGATAAAATGAATCACTAACCTTTGATGATCTTCATCAGATGACACTCATAGGACTTCATGTTACACAATACATGTATGTTTTGTTCGATAAAGTGCATATTTATATCCAAGTGCATATTTACATTGACGTGTTATGTTCAGTAGTTCCAAAACATGCGGTGAATTTGCAGAGAGCCACATCAATTTACAGAAATACTCATTATAAATGTTGATGAAAATACAAGGGTTAAGCATGAAACTTTAGATTAACTGCTTCTTAATGCAACCGCTGTGTCAGATGTTTTTTAAATTAACGGAAAAAGTATACCATGCAATAATCTGAGTACGGAGCTCAGAGCCCAAACCAGCCAAAAGAAATATCCGCCATGTTGCGCAGTCAACATTATTCAGAAATAGCATTAAATATTCACTTATCTTTGATGATCTTCATCAGAATGCAGTTCCAGGAATCCCAGTTCCACAATAAATGTTTGATTTGTTTGATAAAGTTCATAATTTATGTCCATATACCACCTTTTGTTAGGGCGTTTGGTAAACAAATCGAAACGCGTGTTCAACTTCCAGCGGAAAGGTCGGACGAAAATTACAAAAAGTTATATTACTGGTCGTAGAAACATATCAAACGATGTATAGAATCAATCTTTAGGATGTTTTTATCATAAACGTCCAATAACGTTCCAACTGGAGAATTCCATTGTCTGTAGAAAAGGAATGGAATGGGAGCTACTGTACCTCTCATGTGAATGCGTGTGACTGAGCTCGTGGCTGCTGGCAGACCTCTGACTCATTCCCCTCTCATTCAGCCAACCTTAATAGTAGAAGTATAAAACAATGTTCTAAAGACGGTTGATATATATTGGAAGCCTTGGGTGCAACATAACCAATACCACATTTACATTTACATTTAAGTCATTTAGCAGACGCTCTTATCCAGAGTGACTTACAAATTGGTGAATTCACCTTCTGACATCCAGTGGAACAGCCACTTTACAATAGTGCATCTAAATCATTAAGGGGGAGGGGGGGTGAGAAGGATTACTTATCCTATCCTAGGTATTCCTTGAAGAGGTGGGGTTTCAGGTGTCTCCGGAAGGTGGTGATTGACTCCGCTGTCCTGGCGTCGTGAGGGAGTTTGTTCCACCATTGGGGGCCAGAGCAGCGAACAGTTTTGACTGGGCTGAGCGGGAACTGTACTTCCTCAGTGGTAGGGAGGCGAGCAGGCCAGAGGTGGATGAACGCAGTGCCCTTGTTTGGGTGTAGGGCCTGATCAGAGCCTGGAGGTACTGCGGTGCCGTTCCCCTCACAGCTCCGTAGGCAAGCACCATGGTCTTGTAGCGGATGCGAGCTTCAACTGGAAGCCAGTGGAGAGAGCGGAGGAGCGGGGTGACGTGAGAGAACTTGGGAAGGTTGAACACCAGACGGGCTGCGGCGTTCTGGATGAGTTGTAGGGGTTTGATGGCACAGGCAGGGAGCCCAGCCAACAGCGAGTTGCAGTAATCCAGACGGGAGATGACAAGTGCCTGGATTAGGACCTGCGCCGCTTCCTGTGTGAGGCAGGGGCGTACTCTGCGGATGTTGTAGAGCATGAACCTACAGGAACGGGCCACCGCCTTGATGTTAGTTGAGAACGACAGGGTGTTGTCCAGGATCACGCCAAGGTTCTTAGCGCTCTGGGAGGAGGACACAATGGAGTTGTCAACCGTGATGGCGAGATCATGGAACGGGCAGTCCTTCCCCGGGAGGAAGAGCAGCTCCGTCTTGCCGAGGTTCAGCTTGAGGTGGTGATCCGTCATCCACACTGATATGTCTGCCAGACATGCAGAGATGCGATTCGCCACCTGGTCATCAGAAGGGGGAAAGGAGAAGATTAATTGTGTGTCGTCTGCATTGTGTGTCGTCTGCATAGCAATGATAGGAGAGACCATGTGAGGTTATGACAGAGCCAAGTGACTTGGTGTATCTTCAATAGGGGCTGAGTTGAAAAACTACAAACCTCAGATTTCCCACTTCCTGGTTGGATTTTGTCACAGGTTTTCACCTGCCATAGGAGTTCTGTTATACTCACAGACAATTTTCAAACAGTTTTAGAAACTTCAGAGTGTGTTCTATCCAATACTGCTAATAACATGCATATATTAGCATCTGGGTAGGAGGCAGTTCACTCTGGGCATTTTATTCATCCAAAAGTGAAAATGCTGCCCCCTATCCAAAATAAGTTTTAAAGTGGCTAGAGATTGAGTCAGTATGTTGGCAGCAGCCACTCAATGTTAGTGATGGCTGTTTAACAGTCTGGTGGCCTTGAGACAGAAGCTGTTTTTCAGTCTCTCCGTCCCTGCATGATGCACCTGTACTGACCTCGCCTTCTGGATGGTAGCGGGGTGAACAGGCAGTGGCTCGGGTTGTTTTTGACCTTGATGATCTTTTTGGCCTTCCTGTGACATCGGGTGGTGTGTGTGTCCTGGAGAGCAGGTAGTTTGCCCCCAGTGATATGCGTTGTGCAGACCTCACTGACCCCTGAAGAGCCTTATGGTTGTGGGCGGAGCAGTTGCCGTACCAGGTGGTGATAGGTTTGTGAGTGATTTTGGTGACAAGCCGAATTTCTTCAGCCTCCTGAAGTTGAAGAGGCGCTGTTGCTCCTTCTTCACCACGCTGTCTGTGTGGATGGACCATTTCAGTTTGTCCGTGATGTGTACGCCGAGGAACTTAAAACTTTCCACCTTCTCCACTACTGTCCCGTTGATGTGGATAGGGGGGTGCTCCCTCTGCTGTTTCCTGAAGTCTACAATCATCTCCTTTGTTTTGTGACGTTGAGTGTGAGGTTACTTTCCTGATACCACACTCCGAGGGCCCTCACCTCCTCCCTGTAGGCCGTCTCGTCGTTGTCTGTAATCAAGCCTACCACTGTAGTGTTGTTTGCAAACTTAATGATTGAGTTGGAGGCGTGCATGGCCACGCAGTCTTGGGTGAACAGGAAATACTGGAGAGGGCTGAGAACGCACCCTTGTGGGGCCCCAGTGTTGATGATCAGCGGGGTGGATATGATGTTTCCTACCCTCACCACCTGGGGGCGGCCCATCAGGAAGTCCAGGACCCAGTTGTACAGGGTGGGGTCGAGACCCAGGGTCTCGAGCGTAATGACGAGTTTGTAGGGTAGTTTGGTGTTAAATGCTGAGCTGTAGTCGAAGAACAGCATTCTTACATAGGTATTCATCTAGGTATATACAATCACCAAATGGACAGGGTTAAGTCAACACCAATGAGCAATGGAGAGGAACAACTATCACTGCTCGGCCATCTGCTCTGCTCGGCCGAGTTCAAGTGGCCGGTCACTTGGGTATTTCTGCAGTGTATTAAAGCATGTCAAATTATTGATGGTAAATGCCCATTGTAAGACATTGCAAATGGACAGCCTAGCGCATGGTTACCTGAACGGGTACCCAGTAGCACATTTTAAAAATGTTTTTAATGCTTTTAGGGGGCGCAAGGGGTCCATGGCTGGGTAGGGAGCACCACCCCACCCGTGCCCAACCAATAGAGGGCTCCACTGGTCATTTTGGACATTTAAAAAATATATTTTAAAAACGGCAGAGTCCCACTTCTCTCTCATTGCATGGAGAGGACCAACTATCACTGCTCGACCATCCCGAGTTCAACGGGCCAGTCAACTGGGTATTCTGCAGCATATTAGAGCATGTCCAATTCGTGATGGTAAATGCCCATTGTAAAACATTGCAAATGGACAGTTTACATTTGTCCATTCCCAATGTATTTAATGAGGGATTTTCCATCACCAAATGGACAGACTGAAATCAAAATCAACGAGAAATTCTTACTGCCTATTCTTGACTTTGTGACCATTTGCCATATGAAAATCTATGGTGGAGCGTGCTTGCCATCTTTGGGATTTTTGGGGTATGACATGTGCCATGTTCCGCTTGCCATATGGTTTTGAAGAAATGCCATCCATTTGAGTGGTATTTGCGATTGTGTATATGGTTCAGTCAATTGCAAAAAGTTGCCATTCATTTTTGTCCATTTTATGGGGGTCTTCCCGTACCTGTTTGATGGTTCATCGGAGGGCATAGCAGGATTTCTTATAACCTTCCGGATTAGAGTCCCGCTCCTTGAAAGCGGCATCTCTAGCCTTTAGCTCAGTGCGGATGCTGCCTGTAATCCATGGCGTCTGGTTGGGGTATGTATGTAAAGTCACTGTGGGGACGACGTCATCGCTGCACTTATTGATGAAGTCAATGACTGATGTGGTATACTCCTCAATGCCATCGGAGGAATCCCAGAACATATTCCAGTCTGTGATAGCAAAACAGTCCTGTAGTTTAGCATCTGCTTCATCTGACCACTTTTTTATTGATTGAGTCACTGGTGCTTCCAGCTTTAATTTTTGCTTGTAAGCAGGAATCAGGATAGAATTATGTCAGAGTTACCAAATGGAGGGCGGGGGTAGGCTTTGTATGTGTCTCTGTGTGTGGAGTAAAGGTGGTCCAGAGTTTTTTTCACTCTGGTTGCACATTTAACATGCTGATAGAAATTTGGTAAGACGGTTTTAAGTTTTCCTGCATTAAAGTCCCAGACTACTACGAGCATTACCTCTGGGTGAGCATTTTCCTGTTTGCTTATGGTGGAATACAGCTCATTCAGTGCGGCTTTACTGCCAGCATCAATCTGTGGTGGGATGTAGACAGCTACGAAAAATACAGATGAAAACTCTCTAGGCAGATTGTGTGGTCTACAGCTTATCATGAGATACACTACTTCAGGTGAACAATAGCTCAAGACTTCCTTAGATATCGTGCACCAGCTGTTATTTACAAATATACATAGCCCACCACCCCTTGTTTTACCAGACTCCGTTGTTCTATCCTGCCGATACCGCGTATAACCAGCCAGCTGTATGTTGATTATGTCGTCGTTCAGCCACGACTGGTAGTTTAATCTCCCGCGTAGGTCATTGATTTATTTTCCAAAGATTGCACATTTGCTAGCAGAATGGATGGAAGCGGGGGTTTATTTGATCGCCTATGAATTGTCAGTAGTACAAAGCAGTATATCTATTATCAGTCAATGTTTTGATTTTCCATGCATACAGCAAGGGCCTCTCGTCGATTAGACCTTTTTATTTTAATGTTCATTTATCATGACGTGTGTTTTCCTATTGATAGTGAAGAGGCGACTTTGGGATGTTGGCCTTCTCGGCAGCGTTCCTCTGTCCAGTGTCTGTGTTCTTTTGCCCATCTTATTTTCTTTCTATTGGCCAGTCTGAGATATGGCTTTTTCTTTGCAACTCTGCCTAGAAGGCCAGCAGTACTATTTAATGAAGCTGCCAGTTGATAACTTGTGAGGTGTGTGTTTCTCAAACTAGACACTATTGTACTTGTCCTCTTGCTCAGTTGGGCAACGGGGCCTCCCACTCCCTTTTCTAGTCTGGTTAGGGCCAGTTTGCGCTGTTCTGTGAAGGGGGTAGTACACAGCGTTGTACAAGAGCTTCAGTTTCTTGGGAATTTCTCACATGGACTAGCATTAATTTCTCAGAAGAAGAATAGACTGATGAGTTTCAGAAGAAAGTTCTTTGTTTCTGTAATTGAACCCACAACTGCTGATACTCCAGATACTCAACTAGTCTAAAGGCCAATTTTATTGCCTCTTTAATCAGGACAACAGTTTTCAGCTGTGCTAACAATTGCAAAAGCGTTTTCTAATGATCAATTAGCCTTTTAAAATTATAAACTTGGATTAGCTAACACAATGGGCCATTGGAACACAGGAGTGATGGTTGCTGATAATGGGCCTCTCGATATTTCATCAAAAAGTCTGTTTCCAGCTGCAACATTAACAATGTCTACACTGTATTTCTGATCAATTTGATGTCATTTTAATGGACACATTTTTTAATCTTCTTTAAGAAAAAACAAGGACACTTCTAAGTGACCCCAAACTTTTGAACGGTAGTTTGTATATTCTATGCTGTGCTAGAAAACCACTTTGAATAGGAAAGACAAGCCCCTGGACACAAAATGGCAATTAAAAACAAATGACAGGTCTGTTCATGAACAATATTGAGGTTGAACTATGTTGGATCCATTGTTCCAACTAAATTGTTCTCCGTTGCATTAACGTGTTATCATTTTGTCTGAAGAGTTGAGAAGGAGATACAAGAGGACATGGAAAATGCTAATGCACACCTGGTGTCACTTTGTCTTCTGTTTCCAAGCTTCCATCAACAGCACGATGCCCTGCTAATACCTGGTGTTCCCCCATTATCATAGTTATTGGTGACAACAATAAGCGTGTGAGTCGGAGGCTCAGTAGAACATTTGTTCTCCTGACTCATTCTTGTCCTGTAAAGAGCCTATCAGAGTCCACACAGCAGTGTTTTAGAATGGACCGTTGGCTTTCATACTTTTGGAATTCTCAGCGTGGCTCAATACATTTCTCTAACTGTCACCACATTAAAATGAATGGAGGAAGCGTACGCAGAACCTGCATTGTGTCATGAACCAGCTCGATGGTTCGTAACAAAAAAGAGTGACAACATGGAGACAAGGAATAACAAAATATATTAATTAACTGAAGTAAATTAAAAACAATTAACAATGGTGTGTTGTCAAGAATCAGTAATGTAAGTGAGTGTTTGCGTTCATAAATGTGATAATGAGTCATGTTGAAAGGTGCCAAAGCAAACAAACAAACAAAACAGCCACAAAAATGCCATAACCAAACTCTATCAGTGTGTCTGCATGGAGAGAGTCTCCTCAATGAACGGGGAGGAGGTGTATTTATCCCGGGACACACCCGGGCCCAGGTGTGTCCCATGTCCCTGACGACCCTCCCGGCTCCGCCCACCAACATCCTATTAAGGAAAACAAGAGCAAAGAGAAAGAATTTGTCAGACAGAGTGAGGGTGTCGTCACAATTGGTTAGAAATTCTGGGGAGGTCCGCGTTTGGGCTGTGCGTCCACACGGACGGTGGTCTCTTGAGTCACTTGAGTATGATGTCACAATGGGACGACCGACTAGCACGTCTGTGGACTTCGAATTACGCATAAGGGGGCATGTCTACAGGTCACTCCATTCCCTCATATGGGTTGTGCTGAGTCATATTAGTGATGTCTCTATGTTCCAAACAAGCCTTCATATCATGTTCAGATGAGGGTACTAAACAACTCCAGGAGCCTGGACCCTGGTTAGAGAAGGCTGAATATCAAGTTCAGATGACGGTACTAAACAACTCCAGGAGCCTGGACCCTGGTTAGAGAAGGCTGAATATCAAGTTCAGATGACGGTACTAAACAACTCCAGGAGCCTGGACCCTGGTTAGAGAAGGCTGAATATCAAGTTCAGATGACGGTACTAAACAACTCCAGGAGCCTGGACCCTGGTTAGAGAAGGCTGAATATCAAGTTCAGATGACGGTACTAAACAACTCCAGGAGCCTGGACCCTGGTTAGAGAAGGCTGAATATCAGCACGGTACAGAGGAAAACTCTTTTCATCTGAGTCTGCAGAAGCCACAGGAACGGTGAGCGATGTTACTTTCTCAGGCCGCGCAGCCATGCATTAAATCATTTCCCATAGCATGTTGCTAAGACCCATCCCAGGTGATCAGTTCCATCCCTGGTGGGAACAAGAACTGAATTATCCACAGAGCATGTTGCTAAAACTCATCCCTGGTGGGAACAAGAACTGAATTAGCCACGAGCATGTTGCTAAAACTCATCCCTGGTGGGAACGAGAACTGAATTATCCACAGGGCATGTTGCTAAAACTCATCCCTGGTGGGAACGAGAACTGATTTAGCCACGAGCATGTTGCTAAAACTTATCCTGGTGGCACCAGGAACTGAATTATCCACAGGGCATGTTGCTAAAACTCATCCCTGGTGGGACCAGGAACTGAATTATCCACAGAGCATGTTGCTAAAACTTATCCTGGTGGCACCAGGAACTGAATTATCCACAGGGCATGTTGCTAAAACTTATCCTGGTAGGACCAGGAACTGAATTAGCCACAGAGCATGTTGCTAAAGCTCATCCCTGGTGGGACCAGGAACTGATTTAGCCACAGAGCATGTTGCTAAAACTCATCCCTGGTGGGAACGAGAACTGAATTAGCCACGAGCATGTTGCTAAAACTCTTCCCTGGTAGGACCAGGAACTGAATTAGGCACTGAGCATGTTGCTAAAACTTATCCTGGTAGGACCAGGAACTGAATTAGCCACAGAGCATGTTGCTAAAACTCATCCCTGGTGGGACCAGGAACTGAATTAGCCACAGAGCATGTTGCTAAAACTCATCCCTGGTGGGACCAGGAACAGAATTAGCCACAGAGTATGTTGCTAAAACTCATCCCTGGTGGGACCAGGAACTGAATTAGCCACAGAGCATGCTGCTAAAACTCATTCCTGGTAGGACCAGGAACTGAATTAGCCACAGAGCATGTTGCTAAAACTCATCCCTGGTGGGACCAGGAACTGAATCAGCCACAGAGTATGTTGCTAAAACTCTTCCCTGGTAGGACCAGGAACTGAATTAGGCCATGAGCATGTTGCTAAAACTTATCCTGGTAGGACCAGGAACTGAATTAGCCACAGAGCATGCTGCTAAAACTCATCCCTGGTAGGACCAGGAACTAAATTAGCCACAGAGCATGTTGCTAAAAATCATCCCTGGTAGGACCAGGAACTAAATTAGCCACAGAGCATGTTGCTAAAACTCATCCCTGGTAGGACCAGGAACTAAATTAGCCACAGAGCATGTTGCTAAAACTCTTCCCTGGTAGGACCAGGAACTAAATTAGCCACAGAGCATGTTGCTAAAAATCATCCCTGGTAGGACCAGGAACTAAATTAGCCACAGAGCATGTTGCTAAAACTCATCCCTGGTGGGAACGAGAACTGAATTAGCCACAGAGCATGTTGCTAAAACTCTTCTCTGGTAGGACCAGGAACTAAATTAGCCACAGAGCATGTTGCTAAAACTCATCCCTGGTGGGAACGAGAACTAAATTAGCCACAGAGCATGTTGCTAAAACTCTTCCCTGGTAGGACCAGGAACTAAATTAGCCACAGAGCATGTTGCTAAAAATCATCCCTGGTAGGACCAGGAACTAAATTAGCCACAGAGCATGTTGCTAAAACTCATCCCTGGTGGGACCAGGAACTGAATTAGGCACTGAGCATGTTGCTAAAACTTGTCCCTGGTGGGACCAGGAACTGAATTAGGCACTGAGCATGTTGCTAAAACTTGTCCCTGGTGGGACCAGGAACTGAATTAGGCACTGAGCATGTTGCTAAAACTTGTCCCTGGTGGGACCAGGAACTGAATTAGGCACTGAGCATGTTGCTAAAACTTGTCCCTGGTGTGGGGGATGCTACTGAAACAGCTGAGCTAGCCTAGGCAGCCTACCAACAGAGACAGGATTGGTTAACTACACTAGATATGCAGTGTCCCCTTTCTCCTGTACACATAAAGCTTGGAGAGATATTATGTTGTCAACAAATGTAAATTCAATTTGAATCTGTGTCACCTACTGAATAATCTGGTGGACAGGCTACGTAAACATAAATGGCAGTGTAGATCTGTCATGATGCAACAGGATGCAGGAGACAATGAGCATTATTAGTTTCGGTGCTTTGGACAAATAACCATTTCTCAGGTGTTACCATTTTTCAAATTTCGGGAAGGGGAGGAAAAATGTGGGGGTTCCAATCATCGTTCTATCTCTTCTCTTAACATGTATGAACCCAGAACTTAATGGAGCGTCTGACCAATTACACAAGAGTTAGACGAGATGACCTACTGAATAGAAGATCATCCAGACAAAATATTATGACACCCGAGTTTCTCTCTCTCAATTCAATTTCAATTTAATTTCAATTTAAGGGCTTTATTGACATGGGAAACATGTGTTTACATGAAGATAATCAACAAAAGTGAAATAACAATACAAATGAACAGTAAACATTACACTCACAAAAGTTCCAAAAGAATAAAGACATGTCAAATGTCATATTATGTCTATATACAGTGTTGTAACGATGTGCAAATAAATCAACATAAATATAGGTTGTATTTACAGTGGTGTTTGTTCTTCACTGGTTGCCCTTTTCTTGTGGCAACAGATCTTGCTGCTGTGATGGCACACTGTGGTATTTCACCCAATAGATTTTAGAGTTAATCAAAATTGAACTTGTTTTCATATTCATTGTGGATCTGTGTAATCTAAGGGAAATGTGTGTCTCTAATATGGTCATACATTTGACAGAAGGTTAGGAAGTGATAGCCCATTTAGGTAATTAATCTCGCTCTCTCTCTCTCTCTCTCTCTCTCTCTCTCTCTCTCTCTCTCTCTCTCTCTCTCTCTCTCTCTCTCTCTCTCTCTCTCTCAGTTTCATCTCTTTGAGGCATTTGAAATCATTAATTGATAGAAACACTACCGTTGACAAGCAATCTCAACCACTCAGAGTGCCCCCACCAGCAACAGTATCATACCAACGCACAACCTTCCAATCATTTATGGCAGCTGAGAATTTCAAATAGACTTAACCCTGTAAATTAATATAGTGCCTTGTGGGAACACTGTGAAGATTGTGATGTAATTGAAATCAACAAATCTTATTCTTCTTCTTCCTCCATATAATGGAAACATCAAAGCGCTTCAAGGAATAATGGATTGGCAACATCCATCATTCCATATAGTCTGTCTGTCTGTTTGCACCTCAGGTCATTTAGCTAGCAACTCTGAGATGAATGAATGGCGAACATCGTCTTTGAAGGAAATTGAAGTTGCTTTAATGGTAATGAAAACCACCGTTAGCTCTCAGGGGGGTGGTATATACGGAGAGTAATAACGACAATACACGGGACTTATATAGTGCTTTTCAATGACCCAAAGTCACTTTACAATTGTAACCTTAGAGAAGGGTGGTTATATGCAGTAACACCACAGTTCATAAAGAGGAAAGGTGTTATAGGTTAGAAAACATGTTCAAAACCATGCAGTATTGTAAAGATCTAATTGTATGCAATGTGTGCGTATGTTGGAATGTGTGTGTGAATGCGGAGGTGTGTGTGTGTGTGTGTGTGTGTGTGTGTGTGTGTGTGTGTGTGTGTGTGTGTGTGTGTGTGTGTGTGTGTGTGTGTGTGTGTGTGTGTGTGTGTGTGTGTGTGTGTGTGTGTGTGTGTGCATGCAGACGTGTGTGTGTGTGCATGCAGATGTGTGTGTGTGCGTGTGTGCATGCAGAAGTGTGTGTGTGTGTGTGTGTGTGTGTGTGTGTGTGTGTGTGTGTGTGTGTGTGTGTGTGTGTGTGTGTGTGTGTGTGTGTGTGTGTGTGTGTGTGTGTGTGTGTGTGTGTGTGTGTGTGTGTGTGTGTGTGTGTGTGCCGGTAACAAGCATTTTCTGACTCCTCTACCCCTCTAATGCCTGGCTGGCAGATATATCTACCTACAGAGGAATAACAACATGTTTTAATTATACGCACTGCAGAATCCACCTCTTCCTGGTTCCTGTGAAATTAGGGAGCAGCCACCAGTGACTGGCTGTTTGCTATTGTTTCTATGGAAACGGCAAATGGGGAGAAAGTTCCAGGCATGTCCAATAAGTTCCCCGTTGATATCTCCGTATTAGAGTGGCTGGAGTGGGTAAGCACTGTGCTAGCCATTAAATTGAAAAGTTATTTTAGCTAAGAAAATGTTTAAGCTAGGTTTAACTGGGTGTTGAGAGAAGGTTGAGGCATGGTTGGCAACTCCTCAGCCCTTTGACATGTACGATGATCACATTTAAATAGATTTTGAACCTAACTAACTGCACTAACAGAAGTGAAGAGTGATTTTTTTCCTCTTTCGGTTGAAATTACATTTACATTTCAGTCATTAGAGAGTCTTATCCAGAGTGACTTACAGTTAGTTCTATATTACTATGGTAGTTCTAGTAGTATTGAGGTGCTGTAGGGACAGAGTCACTGTTTTTTATGTGTCCCAAATGGCATCTTATCCCCTATGAGCCCTGGTCAAATCTAGTGCACCTCCCTATGGGTCCTGGTCAAAACTAGTGCACTTCCCTATGGGCCCTGGTCAAAACTAGTGCACTTCCCTATGGGCCTGGTCAAAAGTAGTGCACTATGAAGGGAATAGGGTTCCATTTGGAACAGAACCTTTGTCTGCATATCTTACAGGCAGAGAGAGTTAAACAGACAAAACCGAGGAGGAGAATTTGGTTTAAGGGAAAAGGCTTGTTATACATATTAAACACACTATTGAAGAACAGAACGGTAATGATAAACAATAAGCTTTTATTTGATTTAATGTCTGGTGGTCCCTGAGGCAAAGCAATGTCAAGAGCATTTGCTTATTTTAAGGGAAAGAGAGAAAGCAATGTTTTGCCGAGCAAACAGCGCACACAGCACTGCAACGCAGAAGTGTGCTATCTGCATACATCACCTCAGGAGAATGATAGAGAGAGAGAGACAGAGATGGAGAGAGACAGAGAGAGACAGAGAGAGACAGAGACAGAGAGAGAGACAGAGAGAGAGACAGAGAGAGAGACAGAGACAGAGAGAGACAGAGAGAGAGACAGAGACGGAGAGAGACAGAGAGAGAGGCAGAGAGAGAGAGACAGAGACAGAGAAAGACAGAGACGGAGAGAGACAGAGACAGAGAGAGAGACAGAGAGAGAGACAGAGACAGAGAGAGACAGAGAGAGAGACAGAGACGGAGAGAGACAGAGAGAGAGGCAGAGAGAGAGACAGAGACAGAGAAAGACAGAGACGGAGAGAGACAGAGAGACGGAGAGAGACAGAGAGACAGAGAGACAGGGAGACAGGGAGACAGGGAGACAGGGAGGGAGGGAGGGGGAGGGAGGGAGGGAGGGAGGGAGGGAGGGAGGGAGGGAGGGAGGGAGGGAGGGAGGGAGGGAGGGAGGGAGGGAGGGAGGGAGAGAGGGAGGGAGGGAGAAATTAAAATAGAGACATACAGAGACAGACAGACAGACAGACAGACAGACAGACAGACAGACAGACAGACAGACAGACAGACAGACAGACAGACAGACAGACAGACAGACAGACAGACAGACAGATAGACAGACAGACAGAGCAATATAGAGACAGACAGGCAGATAGAGAAATATAATGCTCAATCCAAGAAAGATAGAAAGAATATCTTATTGGTTTTTGAGGGAGAGATATTGGTTGCCACGGCCCACACCAAGAGAACATACATAGGCTACTGTAAAGAACATAGATCCTAGAAACGGTCACATTAACCTCTCTATGGCTACTGCAAAGAACATAGATCCTAGAAATGGTCACAATAACCTCTCTATGGCTACAGTAAAGAACATAGATCCTAGAAATGGTCACAATAACCACTCTATGGCTACAGTAAAGAACATAGATCCTAGAAACGGTCACAATAACCTCTCTATTGCTACAGTAAAGAACAGAGAAGCCTAGAAACGGTCACTATAATCTCTCTATGGCTACAGTAAAGAACAGAGAAGCCTAGAAACGGTCACTATAATCTCTCTATGGTTACAGTAAAGAACAGAGATGCTAGAAACGGTCACTATAATAACTCTATGGCTACAGTAAAGAACAGACAAGCCTAGAAACGGTCACTATAATAACTCTATGGCTACAGTAAAGAACAGAGAAGCTAGAAACGGTCACTATAATCTCTCTATGGTTACAGTAAAGAACAGAGATGCTAGAAACGGTCACTATAATCTCTCTATGGTTACAGTAAAGAACAGAGAAGCCTAGAAACGGTCACTATAATCTCTCTATGGCTACAGTAAAGAGCAGACAAGCCTAGAAACGGTCACTATAATCTCTCTATGGTTACAGTAAAGAACAGACAAGCCTAGAAACGGTCACTATAATCTCACTATGGCTACAGTAAAGAACAGACAAGCCTAGAAACGGTCACTATAATCTCTCTATGGTTACAGTAAAGAACAGAGAAGCCTAGAAACGGTCACTATAATCTCTCTATGGCTACAGTAAAGAACAGAGAAGCCTAGAAACGGTCACTATAATCTCTCAATGGTTACAGTAAAGAACAGAGAAGCCTAGAAACGGTCACTATAATAACTCTATGGCTACAGTAAAGAACAGAGAAGCTAGAAACAGTCACTATAATCTCTCTATGGCTACAGTAAAGAACAGAGAAGCCTAGAAACTGTCACTATAATCTCTCTATGGTTACTGTAAAGATCAGAGAAGCCTAGAAACGGTCACTATAATCTCTCTATGGTGACAGTAAAGAACAGAGAAGCCTAGAAACGGTCACTATAATAACTCTATGGCTACAGTAAAGAACAGAGAAGCCTAGAAACGGTCACTATAATCTCTCTATGGTTACAGTAAAGAACAGAGAAGCCTAGAAACGGTCACTATAATAACTCTATGGCTACAGTAAAGAACAGAGAAGCCTAGAAACGGTCACTATAATCTCTCTAT
Organism: Oncorhynchus masou masou; assembly: GCF_036934945.1. NCBI lineage: Eukaryota > Metazoa > Chordata > Actinopteri > Salmoniformes > Salmonidae > Oncorhynchus > Oncorhynchus masou. Next base: position 84,297,583 of record NC_088243.1, read on the forward strand.
GGTTACAGTAAAGAACAGAGAAGCCTAGAAACGGTCACTATAATAACTCTATGGCTACAGTAAAGAACAGAGAAGCCTAGAAACGGTCACTATAATCTCTCTATGGTTACAGTAAAGAACAGAGAAGCCTAGAAACGGTCACTATAATCTCTCTATGGCTACAGTAAAGAACAGAGAAGCCTAGAAACGGTCACTATAATATCTCTATGGTTACAGTAAAGAACAGACAAGCCTAGAAACGGTCACTATAATAACTCTATGGTTACAGTAAAGAACAGAGAAGCCTATAAACGGTCACTACAATCTCTCTATGGCTACAGTAAAGAACAGAGAAGCCTAGAAACGGTCACTATAATCTCTCTATGGTTACAGTAAAGAACAGAGATGCTAGAAACGGTCACTATAATCTTTCTATGGTTACAGTAAAGAACAGACAAGCCTAGAAACGGTCACTATAATCTCTCTATGGCTACAGTAAAGAACAGAGATGCTAGAAACGGTCACTATAATCTCTCTATGGCTACAGTAAAGAACAGAGAAGCCTAGAAACGGTCACTATAATCTCTCTATGGTTACAGTAAAGAACAGACAAGCCTAGAAACGGTCACTATAATAACTCTATGGTTACAGTAAAGAACAGAGAAGCCTAGAAACGGTCACTATAATCTCTCTATGGCTACAGTAAAGAACAGAGATGCTCTCTATTTGATCACTTTCCTGGACAGCGGAGATAATTATGCAGCTGACATTCCCAAGGATGTGTTCCAAATGACCTCCTACTCCCTATAGAGTCTATCCCCCATAGCCTTGTGTGTGTGTGTGTGTGTGTGTGTGTGTGTGTGTGTGTGTGTGTGTGTGTGTGTGTGTGTGTGTGTGTGTGTGTGTGTGTGTGTGTGTGTGTGTGTGTGTGTGTGTGTGTGTGTGTGTGTGTGTGTGTGTGTGCGCGCGCGTGTGTGCGTGAAGAAAAACATCCAATCTCAGTCAATATTTATTTCTAGTTAAAAACTTGATCTATAGTATATCTACACAGAAACACAGCGTCTAGATGGTACAGATGGATGTGACATCATAAAGTGCTGACACGGGAAGAAAAGGTAGAGGTCGTCCAGTCAGAATATAACAGAGTCATGTTATCAGATATTTCCTGCCAGATTCACAAACGCTTTGTCTACTTCCTGCTTGATTGAATTTGACTGGCTGCCACTCATTGTGTTTTTATCAAGGACTCGGACAGGAAGGACAGCGTTCAAATCATCATCACCTGTATTAAACCCTGGTAGACAATCGTGGGAAGATGAATCTACTGACAGACTCTCAATTAAATCATTATACATGTTTGTTGTTGTTTTTTCAAATCAGGTTTTGAGAATTAAACCGACTATCCGGTCAGAAGTAGTGCGCTGTAAAGGGAACGAGGTGCCGTTCTGGACACAGACAGGATTTCTCCTGAATAAGGACCTCCAGTCATTCACTCAGCGTCAACGACCCCGATTGGAGTGGGAAACAACAAGGTTTTTCATTTCCAGCAGTTATAAAGCGAGCAGCATGGCCAGGCCCAGCAACCCAAGGCGGGTGGAGGAGATAGATAAAGTTGTTATTGGCAGAGAGGACGTGGCACACAAGGACACAAGCACGCTCTCTCTCACATACACCCAGACACACACACACACACACACACACTAATCCGTCTGTTGTCTCTGTACTGTGCTATTAGTCTCCCAGGCCCATGCAGGACTCCCTGCTATAATCAGAGCTCTGCTACCATCCAGAGAGATAACACCCTAACACGCTAACACCCTAGCTTCTTTCCATTCACCCCCTCTATGTCTCCTCTACAGCTACTTACAGACCAATTATCAGGGCTTGGGGGGGATGTTCTTTGGCTATTGTTATTGCCCTCTTGTTATTGGTTGTACAGTACTCACACAGAACAAGCCCAGGAGTTTTGGATGGACTGAGATGTTAGACGTCCAACCCCCAAAACCACAGTCTACTATTATTGTAGCGAACAATTCCTTAGAAGGTTTCTGGACATCCTTAATGGCCCCCATCGTGTCCCGTGTTTAGTAATTACTATGATTTCATCCATAAATCTGTATTAGCCTTTCATTTACCATAAATGCATCCCAAATGGCCACCTATTCCCTATGTGGTGCACTACTTTAGACCAGAAGGGCCCATAGATTTCCCCCATAGAGCCCGGGTCAAAATTAGTGCACTGTAAAGGGAATAGGGGACCATTTGGGACAAAGCCCAGAAGTCCTGAGTTTGTACTGTCTTGTGTTTTTGTTGTTGATCGTGGTTAAACAGATGCTGCATGGTGTTCTGTCAGGGTCCATTTTAATGTACCATCAGAAGGGAACCACGGTGCTCTCTCAGAAGCTTGGCTGGTTCAGAGAAACAGACAGGTGGAATGAGTCCGCACCGTCTATTTCTGACTCATTTGTATACAGGTCCAGAGGTACCGCGTCCCTGATTGGCAGATGAGTGACAACCCCGATTAGAACCACCTGCTGCTCATCTGTTGTTCTTTACAAACGCTGTTTTGAATTAAATTACATTTTACTGACACAGTGTCATTTCATTTGACGTCAATAAGCCACCAGCGTTCTCAATGTCTGCCTCCCATATGGTAGCTCCTATACCCACTCTGCCCAGACTGGGTGAAAACCTGCTTTTTTGATTTAATTGCAGTTCCTTATGTTAAAAAGTACATTTTACCAAGACAAATATGATTCTTCATGTTCTGAATCATTCAGTGAGGTCTTTCTATAACATATCATTAACATTATATCTAAAACGTTGGATTTCGTAACCTAATAACCTAATAAGCCAATGACCGAATAACCTAATAAGCTAATACCCGAATAAGCTAATAAGTTAATAGGCTAATAACCTAACAAGCTAATAACTTAATAAGCTAATATCCTAATAAGATAATACCCTAATAAGCTCATAAGTTAATAAGCTAATACCCTAATAAGCTAATAACCTAATAAGCTAATAACATAATAACCGAATAACCTAATAAGCTAATAAGCTAATAACCTAATACGCTAATAACCTAATAACCTAATAAGCACCGAGCTCTGTTGACATGTTGTGGTTGGTCCCAAAATTGGCCCAGCGTTGTCCGGGTTAGGGGAGGGTTTGGCCGGCCGGGATGTCCAAGTTCCATCGCACTAGCGACTCCTGTGGCGAGCCAAGCACATGCATGCTTGGCAGAAAAAGGGGGGAGAGGGATAGGAAAGAGAGAAAGGGGGAGAGGGATAGGAAAGAGAGAAAGGGGGGAGAGGGATAGGAAAGAGAGAAAGGGGGAGAGGGATAGGGGAGAGACATTTCCTACCAAAATGTAAAAAATATAATACAATTAGAGAGTTTCATTTCCCCAAATTTGAATCCCTTATTCAAGGTTTCAAAGACCTCTGATGAGATTAGGCTGCCCGTCCTGTTGGGGGAGAACGCAGAGAACTGTGGGTTGGCAGCGCACTACATTTCTGCCTGCCATAAGAGGAGGGACAGTGTCTGACGCACCAATCGACCTGCACATGTCCTCTATGCTTATTGTTATTGTTCAATAAATGGTTATTTTGACCCTTGGTTATTGATGTTACTGTTGTCTTGTTTACAATTATGATTCTTATTATTTTAATATCGTAAATTTCCAAAGTAAACTTTGGCAATATGTACATTGTTACATCATGCTATTAAAGCTAATTGAGAGAGAGAGAGAGAGAGAGAGAGAGAGAGAGAGAGAGAGAGAGAGAGAGAGAGAGAACACCAACAGCTAAAATCTATGTGACATATCAACCATGAAATGTATTATGTGTTATTGTTGCATAGATTGAGAAACATTCTCCATCTCATTTGTATTCTCAATAGGTTTTTCTTTTTCTGCAGCGGGCCTGAGAGGATACATAGTGTAAATATGATCCGGATTCTATGAGTTAAAAAATAGTAAATAGCAAAGGCATATTTGAACAAATCAACAATTGAAGAAATATATTATTGTCACGCCCTGACCTTAGTTATCTTTGTTTTCTTTATTATGTTGGTTAAGTCAGGGTGTGACGAGGGTGGTTTGTTTTAGTTTTTGTATTGTCTAGTGGGTTTTGTATGTCTAGGGGGTTTTGTATGTCTAGAGGGTTTTGTATGTCTAGGGGGTTTTGTATTGTCTAGGGGGTTTTGTATTGTCTAGGGGGGTTTGTATGTCTAGTGTTTTTTGTAAGCGCAGGTGTTTAAATGTCTATGGTTGCCTAGATTGGTTCTGAATCAGAGGCAACTGTTTATCGTTGTCTCTGATTGGGGACCATATTTAGGTAGCCATATTCCTTGAGTAGTTTGTGGGTTCTTATTGTGTGTTTAATTGCCTGTCTGCGCTAGCCATATTAGCGTCAGGTTTTGATAGTTTGTTCAATGTGTTCTTGCTTTAATTAAAGAAGTATGTACGCTTACCACTCTGCGCCTTGGTCTCTTCCATATGACGAGACAATTATTGACTCTGTGAGAAACAACAACAGTAGCGAGGCATTTTATGTAAGGGATAATCAATGAGAGGCTATGCGTTCTATGTAAAATAATGAATGACGTGGAAGGCATGTTCCACAACGCGCTAGCAGAGTAGAACTGACCTTCCACAGGGTTGCATTATTTTCCATACAACGCATAGAGCCCCCTAGTTGAATGGCGTAGTTACAGTTTTGACTTTAAATCTACTTGAATATCTACGGCAAGACATAAAAATGGTCGTCTAGCAATGATCAACAAACAATTTGACCGAGCTGGAAGAATTTTGAAAAGAATAATGGCCAAATGTTGCACAATCCAGGTGTGGAAAGCTCTTAGATACGTACCCAGAAAGGCACACCGCTGCAAAAGGTGCATCTACAAATATTGACTCAGGGGTGTGAATACTATACATTTGCTTTTTCAGTTTGTCATTATGGTGTATGGTGTGTTGATGGGTGAGAAAAAAGGTCAATTTAATGCATTTTGAATTCAAGCTGTAACACAAAATGAGGAATAAGTGAATGAATGTATGAATATATGAAGGTATGTATCCTTTCCGAAAGCACTGTATTTCAATGGTTGAGTTATTTTGTAGTTATAGTGGATGCTATGCCCCCTAGGGGCCACATCGGGAGTGGCTCCATATCTATATCTTATCAAGCTTATCAATCTACATTTAGTGCAACATAGCAGCTCAGCCATACCACCAGTATACTACAGATTGATTATTTTTCCTTCCTCCATATTAACACAGCAATTACAGTGAATTGTGTTGTGTTGGTAACTAGTTGCTTGACAAAGTCCTTTCAGAATGATGTTTTTGATGCCTTGCAGTCTGAAATGATAATGTTTTTGATGCCTTGCAGTCTGTAATGATAATGTTTTTGACCCCTTGCAGTCTGTAATGATAATGTTTTGACCCCTTGCAGTCTGAAAGGATAATGTTTTTGACCCTTGCAGTCTGTAATGATAATGTTTTGACCCATTGCAGTCTGAAATGATAATGTTTTTGACCCCTTGCAGTCTGAAATGATAATGTTTTGACCCCTTGCAGTCTGAAATGATAATGTTTTTGACCCCTTGCAGTCTGTAATGATAATGTTTTTGACCCCTTGCAGTCTGAAATGATAATGTTTTTGATGCCTTGCAGTCTGTAATGATAATGTTTTTGACCCCTTGCAGTCTGTAATGATAATGTTTTGACCCCTTGCAGTCTGAAAGGATAATGTTTTTGACCCTTGCAGTCTGTAATGATAATGTTTTGACCCATTGCAGTCTGAAATGATAATGTTTTTGACCCCTTGCAGTCTGTAATGATAATGTTTTTGACCCCTTGCAGTCTGAAATGATAATGTTTTTGACCCCTTGCAGTCTGAAAGGATGATATTTTTGACCCTTGCAGTCTGTAATGATAATGTTTTTGACCCCTTGCAGTCTGTAATGATAATGTTTTGACCCCTTGCAGTCTGTAATGATAATGTTTTTGACCCCTTGCAGTCTGAAATGATGTTTTTGACCCCTTGCAGTCTGAATTGACCCCTGTTGGTGCTTTTAGGGTTAACAGTTGTTTTGTGTAGCATTGATTTATTAGATTGTATAGAGAAGCCTTTCATGTTAAAGTTTGTTTGTTAATGGTGGGTAGCAACGTGTCAGAGTCAATTTATAATTATTTCATTAACTACTGGAATTGATTTGGCCAAGTGCATCTGCACTCTCTGTTCAGTGCGCAGCGGTCTCTGCCTTAGCAGCGGTCTCCGCCTTAGCAGCGGTCTCTGCCTTAGCAGCGGTCTCTGCCTTAGCAGCGGTCTCTGCCTTAGCAGCGGTCTCTGCCTTAGCAGCGGTCTCCGCCTTAGCAGCGGTCTCCGCCTTAGCAGCGGTCTCCGCCTTAGCAGCGGTCTCCGCCTTAGCAGCGGTCTCCGTCTTAGCAGCGGTCTCCGCCTTAGCAGCGGTCTCCGCCTTAGCAGCGGTCTCCGCCTTAGCAGCGGTCTCCGCCTTAGCAGCGGTCTCCGTCTTAGCAGCGGTCTCCGCCTTAGCAGCGGTCTCCGCCTTAGCAGCGGTCTCCGTCTTAGCAGCGGTCTCCGCCTTAGCAGCGGTCTCCGCCTTAGCAGCGGTCTCCGTCTTAGCAGCGGTCTCCGCCTTAGCAGCGGTCTCCGTCTTAACAGCGGTCTCCGTCTTAACAGCGGTCTCCGCCTTAGCAGCGGTCTCCGCCTTAGCAGCGGTCTCCGCCTTAGCAGCGGTCTCCGCCTTAGCAGCGGTCTCCGCCTTAGAAGCGGTCTCCGCCTTAGCAGCGGTCTCCGCCTTAGCAGCGGTCTCCGCCTTAGCAGCGGTCTCCGCCTTAGCAGCGGTCTCCGCCTTAGCAGCGGTCTCCGTCTTAGCAGCGGTCTCCGTCTTAGCAGCGGTCTCACGTCCGACCGGTGCTGGAGGAACTCGTCTAGGAGTCGGGAGGACAGGCAGAACACTGCTCGATCACCCCAGGTGAGTAAGCACCAAACTCATTCAGAGCTTCCTGTCGGTCATGTGTTTGTATTGATTTCTTTCCCTGGTTTTACCCCATCTCTACAGCATAAGGCGCTAATTGATTCAGGCGCAGCTGAGAATTTTATGGATCGTGGGCTTGCGTTGAGGCTAAGGATTCCCTTGGTGTCGTTAGATCAACCTTTCCCCGTGCACTCCTTAGATAGCCGACCATTAGGGTCAGGAGTAATTAGGGAGGCTACGGTGCTGCTGGACATGGTAACGCAGGGTGATCATAAGGAGAAGATTAGCCTGTTCCTTATAGATTCACCTGCGTTTCCAGTAGTGTTGGGGGTTCCCTGGTTAGCTCAACACAACCCAGTGATTTTCTGGCGACAGGGGGCTCTTAAGGGGTGGTCAGAGGAGTGTTCAGGTAGGTGCATAGGAGTTGCCGTTGGTGCGACCACGGTGGAGAGTCCAGACCAAGTTTCCACCGTGCGCATTCCCTCAGATTATGCCGATTTGGCTATCGTTTTCAGTAAAGGGAGGGCGACCCAATTACCACCTCATCGTCGAGAGGACTGTGCGATAAACCTTCTGGAAAACGCTGCACTTCCTAGGAGTCATGTGTATCCATTGACAGTTGCGATGGAAACATATGATTCCGAATCGCTGGGAGAGGGATACATTCAGCCCTCCATATCACCCGTCTCCTCAAGCTTCTTTTTTGTGAAGAAGAAGGATGGAGGTCTGCGTCCGTGTATTGATTATAGAGGTCTAAATTCCATCACAGTGGGGTTTAGTGACCCACTACCTCTCATCGCTACGGCAATGGAATCATTTCACGGGGCGCGATTCCCAAGAAACAACGAGATCTTCTGTTGGATCTGACAACTGATCTTGATGGTTGTACAGTTGTCTCAAATAGAACTGTGAAGGACCTTGGCGTTACTCTGGACCCTGATCTCTCTTTTGATGAACATATCAAAACTGTTACAAGGACAACTTTCCATTTACATAACATTGCAAAAATCAGAAACTTTCTATCCAAAAATGATGCAGAAAAATGTATCCATGCTTTTGTCACTTCTATATTAGACTACTGCAATGCTCTACTTTCCGGCTACCTGGATAAAGCACTAAATAAACTTCAGTCAATGCTAAACACGACTGCTAGAATCTTGACGAGAACCAAAAAATGTGATCATATTACACCAGTGCTAGCCTCCCTATACTGGCTTCCTGTTAAGGCAAGGGCTTATTTCAAGGTTTTACTGGTAACCTAGAAAGCATTACATGGGTTTGCTCCTACCTATCTCTCTGATCAACACCTGCTCCCTATATAATACACTACTGTGGGGTTGTAATCACATCAACACCTGTTCCCTATATAATACACTACTGTGGGGTTGTAATCACATCAACACCTGTTCCCTATATAATACACTACTGTGGGGTTGTAATCACATCAACACCTGTTCCCTATATAATACACTACTGTGGGGTTGTAATCACATCAACACCTGTTCCCTATATAATACACTACTGTGGGGTTGTAACCAGAGAAACACCTGTTTCCTATATAATACACTACTGTGGGGTTGTAACCAGAGAAACACCTGTTTCCTATATAATACACTACTGTGGGGTTGTAATCACATCAACACCTGTTCCCTATATAATACACTACTGTGGGGTTGTAATCACATCAACACCTGTTCCCTATATAATACACTACTGTGGGGTTGTAATCACATCAACACCTGTTCCCTATATAATACACTACTGTGGGGTTGTAATCACATCAACACCTGTTCCCTATATAATACACTACTGTGGGGTTGTAATTACATCAACACCTGTTCCCTATATAATACACTACTGTGGGATAGGATCTTGATTGGGTCTGTATGTATGTCTATTACCTAGGCTCTTGATTGGGTCTTTTTGTTTCTCTATCCTCGTCCAGGCAGAGACAGCAGGATAATCATTGTCAAGTTCAGGTACTCAATAAAGCTTTGATAAGATTTATCCAGGAAATAAAGATGGCCATGGATCTCAGACAAGGTATATGACTACAGTGCGAAACTGTTTAGGACAGTGGCCTGTTTAGAATGTGCTTGTCTTCTTATTGTGAATTTATGATTTGTATTCCCACCCAAAGCACCACCACCGCTAGAAACGCAACAGCATGTAAACAGAAAAATTATATTACCTTATTAGTAGAAGCCATCCATAGATTCCACTGAATGTAGTCATTGTAATTGCTGTGGCAGAAGTAATTTAATTTACAGTAAAAAAAAAAATTACAGTAAAAAAACAGAAGAGAAATCATCTCTCTCTCTCCCTCCTGCCTCTCTCTCCCTCCTGCCTCTCTCTCTCTCTCTCTCTCTCTCTCTCTCTCTCTCTCTCTCTCTCCCTCCCCTCCTCATTGAGAGGAGTCTCACGTTGTCTGGCCAGGGGGACAAGAGAATGGGTCTGAGGCTGGTATCTCACAGAGGGCAGTGTGTGTGTCTGTGTGTTTGTGTGCGTGCGTGCTTGTTTGTGCATGCATGTGTGTATGTGTGTGTGAATGGGTCTGATGCTGACATCAGCCAGAGTCCAGTGCCAGACAGCTATCCAGATACCAGCCTGGTCTGGATAACAGTAGGACTGATGAGGACATCTATCCAGATACCAGCCTGGTCTGGATAACAGTAGGACTGATGAGGACATCTATCCAGATACCAGCCTGGTCTGGATAACAGTAGAACTGATGAGGACAGCTATCCAGATACCAGCCTGGTCTGGATAACAGTAGAACTGATGAGGACATCTATCCAGATACCAGCCTGGTCTGGATAACAGCAGGACTGATGAGGACATCTATCCAGATACCAGCCTGGTCTGGATAACAGTAGGACTGATGAGGACATCTATCCAGATACCAGCCTGGTCTGGATAACAGCAGGACTGATGAGGACATCTATCCAGATACCAGCCTGGTCTGGATAACAGTAGGACTGATGAGGACATCTATCCAGATACCAGCCTGGTCTGGATAACAGTAGGACTGATGAGGACATCTATCCAGATACCAGCCTGGTCTGGATAACAGTAGAACTGATGAGGACATCTATCCAGATACCAGCCTGGTCCTGATAACAGTAGAACTGATGAGGACATCTATCCAGATACCAGCCTGGTCTGGATAACAGTAGGACTGATGAGGACATCTATCCAGACACCAGCCTGGTCTGGATAACAGCAGGACTGATGAGGACATCTATCCAGATACCAGCCTGGTCCTGATAAAGGTAGGACTGATGAGGACATCTATCCAGATACCAGCCTGGTCTGGATACCAGCAGGACTGATGAGGACATCTATCCAGATACCAGCCTGGTCTGGATAACAGTAGAACTGATGAGGACATCTATCCAGATACCAGCCTGGTCTGGATACCAGCAGGACTGATGAGGACATCTATCCAGATACCAGCCTGGTCTGGATAACAGTAGGACTGATGAGGACAGGCATTCTGGTATTCCCTAGATGGTGCACTATAGGGCCCTGATCAGGAGTAGTGCACAAAATATATATATATATATAAAATAGGGTGCCATTTTTGACCCTACAATGATCCACTCTCCTCCAAAAAGCCCAGTCCGTTCAGAGGGTCTCAGTTTGATTCCCAAATAACACCCTATGCCTTTATCATGCACTACTTTTAACCAGGGCCCATGGGGAACAGGGTGTAGTTTGGGATGCACCCAGAGGGCCATTGGACATCAGCAATGTGAACTAGATGACTCTGCTAAACTGTGCAGGATGAGAAAGCTAGAGAGAGACTAGTGTCTCAGTATTATTTCAGTGTCAGGGGCTTAATGCTGACTCATGTGGTATAGGCAGGCACAAATCCTCCTAGATTACACCCTCCTCCTAACTCCTCCCCCCTCCCCTGCACTCCGCTCCAAGACGACAGCAGCTCAATGCAGCACCTTGGAGTCTGGGGTGGAAAAAGTCATATCTATGATCACTATTAGGATGAGCCCAGATAGATATAATCTATTCTGAGAGTTAATAACTGGCTGTTTTTCTTTGAGTTGGAGTTGAGGAGATTGCAACAAGGTCACATTCTTTGAGAGGACATATTTTGTATTGCAATAATGTGCCACAAGACTGTTAGGCATTGACTCCAGCAACTAATTAAGTCTAAGGCAAGGCTACCCCTATGTGCCGTGGTTAAAATAACTTCCCTTTATAGGGACCAGGGTGGCAGCCAGGTCGCAGCTGTAAATGAGAACTTGTTCTCAACTGGCCTACCTGGTTAAATAATGGTGAAATAAACAAATGTAATAAAAACATTTAGAATGCAGAACATGTGGTGTGTGTTGCCCAGTCGCATCAATCACTCTCTACAATAACACGCCAATTACACACAGTCCTAGAGCAGCATTCATTATAGGAAACCAGGTTCACTATTCATTTAATACTGAGAACATCCACTTTTGATTCATTTGTAGAGCAAATATAGTGTTTTACTTTGTTGCTTTTTTTATATAGGTAATTAGATTACACTGTTTGCAATGCAATCATGTTGATTGATTGATTTTAAGAGTAAATATTTAGTCTTCACATTGATTGACTCCTGAAAAGGTTTCCAGAAGGGTAGCATCCCCCCCTCAACAACAGCCCCAATCATACACCCATTACAATCCAAACTAGAATACCAGGCTCATACTCAGCCTTTGTACTGTACTGAACCTAGCCCTGTGTGAAAGTGGTGGAGTTAAACACACTACTACAGCAATATAGCCCCAGAACAATCAGATGGGGGTTGACAGGCACCGTAGCAATAGACCTACAGTATGGTTCATACTCTGGGCTTGTGTCCCAAATGACACCATATTCCCTATATAGTGCTCTACTGACCACAGCGGTGCAATTTGGAACATAGCCTGTTTGTGAAAGTGATGCAGTTAAACACTCTATTTTAACACTGTGACTATACTGCTAAACACTCTATTTTAACACTGTGACTATACTGCTAAACACTCTATTTTAACACTGTGACTATACTGCTAAACACTCTATTTTAACACTGTGACTATACTGCTAAACACTCTATTTTAACACTGTGACTATACTGCTAAACACTCTATTTTAACACTGTGACTATACTGCTAAACACTCTATTTTAACACTGTGACTATACAGCTAAACACTCTATTTTAACACTGTGACTATACTGCTAAACACTCTATTTTAACACTGTGACTATACAGCTAAACACTCTATTTTAACACTGTGACTATACTGCTAAACACTCTATTTTAACACTGTGACTATACAGCTAAACACTCTATTTTAACACTGTGACTATACTGCTAAACACTCTATTTTAACACTGTGACTATACAGCTAAACACTCTATTTTAACACTGTGACTATACTGCTAAACACTCTATTTTAACACTGTGACTATACAGCTAAACACTCTATTTTAACACTGTGACTATACAGCTAAACACTCTATTTTAACACTGTGACTATACTGCTAAACACTCTATTTTAACACTGTGACTATACTGCTAAACACTCTATTTTAACACTGTGACTATACTGCTAAACACTCTATTTTAACACTGTGACTATACTGCTAAACACTCTATTTTAACACTGCGACTATACTGCATACGGCAGTACCAGTGTGTTGATCTCAGCTCTACCACAACTTCCATGTCAGCTATTTCAGAGCCGCTGACGACTCTGAGTCTGCATCCCACATGGTGCCCTATTCCTTATCTAATGTAGTTCACTTCTTTAGATCAGAGCTCTATGGGCCCTGGTCAAAAGTAGTACACTGTATAGGGAATAGGGTGCCATTTGGGACTCAGACTGACTCTGTGCTACCCCACAGTCCCCTCAAGTCTCCTAGTCCCTGGACACTAGGCTATAGTTCAGAGTTCCCCTCTATCCTATTAAAAAATGAATAAATTGAACCAACCTCTGGGAACGTAAAGGAATACCAGTCCTCAATTAGTGCAGACTTAATTGCCCAATAGCTAAGACTCGATGATCATTTATTTCAAATTAATTTCATATTGTATTATGTTTCTGGTATTTTTCACTTGCAATAAGAGTTTAAGAGTATGGAGTGTTGGGGAGGTTCTGTACTCTCTGTTCTGTGGTTCTATGACGGATGCCTTATCTTCAAAGCTCTGATTCCAGATTAAGAGTATGGAGTGTTGGGGAGATTCTGTACTCTCTGTTCTGTGGTTCTAAGACGGATGCCTTATCTTCAAAGCTCTGATTCCAGATTAAGAGTATGGAGTGTTGGGGAGGTTCTGTACTCTCTGTTCTGTGGTTCTATGACGGATGCCTTATCTTCAAAGATCTGATTCCAGATTAAGAGTATGGAGTGTTGGGGAGGTTCTGTACTCTCTGTTCTGTGGTTCTAAGACGGATGCCTTATCTTCAAAGCTCTGATTCCAGATTAAGAGTATGGAGTGTTGGGGAGGTTCTGTACTCTCTGTTCTGTGGTTCTAAGACGGATGCCTTATCTTCAAAGCTCTGATTCCAGATTAAGAGTATGGAGTGTTGGGGAGGTTCTGTACTCTCTGTTCTGTGGTTCTATGACGGATGCCTTATCTTCAAAGCTCTGATTCCAGATTAAGAGTATGGAGTGTTGGGGAGGTTCTGTACTCTCTGTTCTGTGGTTCTAAGACGGATGCCTTATCTTCAAAGCTCTGATTCCAGATTAAGAGTATGGAGTGTTGGGGAGGTTCTGTACTCTCTGTTCTGTGGTTCTATGACGGATGCCTTATCTTCAAAGCTCTGATTCCAGATTAAGAGTATGGAGTGTTGGGGAGGTTCTGTACTCTCTGTTCTGTGGTTCTATGACGGATGCCTTATCTTCAAAGCTCTGATTCCAGAATCAAAGGCTGTCAGGGATGAGTTCCACTGATAGCTTGATACAGACAGGAATAAAGCACTATGATAAGATTGTTTTTCGACCTATGATAGCACTTGTCCTCTGTGTGGTTTCATTAGGTGAATCTAATTAGTCTTGTAATTCTACATTTTTAGACTTTTAGCAGATGCTCTTATCCAGAGTGATTTACAGGCACATTTAAGGTTAAGTCCCTTGCTCAAGGGTACAGACAGATATTTTCACCTAATTGGCTCAGGGATTCAAACCAGCGACCTTTCGGATACTGGCCCAATGCTCTTAACCTCTAAGCTACCTGCTGCCCACTGTGGTTACCCTGAGGTCTATACACCCTTGCAATTCTAATCACTGGTAGTACCTGATGTCCCTAAGTGGCTTCAATTTTCTTTCAGAAATTACCTTCAAGAGATTATTATGGTTTATTATAGACAGAGGGAATTCAACCATGTCAATTCAATGTGTGTTTCATCTCCGAACAAAAACATATACAATTTTCCTTGTGAAGTCAAGAATGAAAGGACGAGAGTTTTACCTCTTAAAGAATTACTCACAGCCATTAGGACTTGTGTTTAACCTCTTAAAGAATGACTCTGCCATTAGCTTGAACGCTTCTCCTTGATCTTCTGGAACGTGTTCCCTGTCCAGTCATAACACAAAAGACGTCCGAATTATTTATTGATGAGACTAAATTGAAATTAATGTTTTTCAAACTGTGGATCTTCTACAGTAGAATCTCTGGTGCGTTGTATCAGGGAGACAGGGTTGCTAAGTGCTTTAGTCAAGTTACAGAGAATCTTCAGTAGAGGAACACAGTATTTCAAATAGTTTGGCTTTACTTCCCATTTTAAAGTTTTGTCAGCCTTGTTTTCATGCATATTTTAATCGTTAAAGTCAGGATTACCTTGCTGTAAAGAGCAATGGGTTAAAGTCAGGAGTACCTTGCTGTAAAGAGCAACGGGTTAATGTCAGGATTACCATGCTGTAAAGAGCAATGGGTTAAAGTCAGGATTACCTTGCTGTGAAGAGCGATGGGTTAAAGTCAGGATTACCATGCTGTAAAGAGCGATGGGTTAATGTCAGGATTACCATGCTGTAAAGAGCGATGGGTTAAAGTCAGGATTATCTTGCTGTAAAGAGCAATGGGTTAAAGTCAGGAGTACCATGCTGTAAAGAGCGATGGGTTAAAGTCAGGATTACCTTGCTGTAAAGAGCAATGGGTTAAAATCAGGATTACCATGCTGTAAAGAGCGACGGGTTAAAGTCAGGATTACCTTGCTGTAAAGAGCAATGGGTTAAAGTCAGGAGTACCATGCTGTAAAGAGCGATGGGTTAAAATCAGGATTACCATGCTGTAAAGAGCGATGGGTTAAAGTCAGGATTACATTGCTGTAAAGAACGACGGGTTAAAGTCAGGATTACATTGCTGTAAAGAGCGATGGGTTAAAGTCAGGATTACATTGCTGTAAAGAGCGACGGGTTAAAGTCAGGATTACCTTGCTGTAAAGAGCAATGGGTTAAAGTCAGGAGTACCATGCTGTAAAGAGCGACGGGTTAAAATCAGGATTACCATGCTGTAAAGAGCGATGGGTTAAAATCAGGATTA
This sequence comes from Oncorhynchus masou masou, assembly GCF_036934945.1. Classification (NCBI taxonomy): domain Eukaryota; kingdom Metazoa; phylum Chordata; class Actinopteri; order Salmoniformes; family Salmonidae; genus Oncorhynchus; species Oncorhynchus masou. Next base: position 84,313,083 of record NC_088243.1, read on the forward strand.
CCATGCTGTAAAGAGCGATGGGTTAAAGTCAGGATTACCATGCTGTGAAGATTGACGGGTTAAAGTCAGGATTACCATGCAGTGAAGATTGACGGGTTAAAGTCAGGATTACCATGCTGTAAAGAGCAATGGGTTAAAGTCAGGAGTACCATGCTGTAAAGAGCGATGGGTTAAAATCAGGATTACCATGCTGTAAAGAGCGACGGGTTAAAATCAGGATTACCATGCTGTAAAGAGCGATGGGTTAAAATCAGGATTACCTTGCTGTAAAGAGCGACGGGTTAAAGTCAGGATTACCTTGCTGTAAAGAGCAACGGGTTAAAGTCAGGATTACCATGCTGTAAAGAGCGATGGGTTAAAATCAGGATTACCTTGCTGTAAAGAGCGACGGGTTAAAGTCAGGATTACCTTGCTGTAAAGAGCAACGGGTTAAAGTCAGGATTACCATGCTGTGAAGATTGACGGGTTAAAGTCAGGATTACCATGCAGTGAAGATTGATGGATTAAAGTCAGGATTGCTATGGTGTAAAGCAGATTTAAACCCAGTTAAATCCTGGCCTAAGGGCCCGCCACCGATCCCTTTGCCCTTTTCTGTTAGTTTTGTCTTATTAGTTGCACCTGTTCCGATCTGTGACTTCTTGATTTGCTTCTCTATTTGGATTGGTCAGTGTTTTGGGCCCTGTGTTTTGGGTTGGTCAGTGTTTTGGGCCCTGTGTTTTGGGTTGGTCAGTGTTTTGAGCCCTGTGTTTTGGGTTGGTCAGTGTTTTGAGCCCTGTGTTTTGGGTTGGTCAGTGTTTTGGGCCCTGTGTTTTGGGTTGGTCAGTGTTTTGAGCCCTGTGTTTTGGGTTGGTCAGAGTTTTGGTCCCTGTGTTTTAGGTTGGTCAGTGTTTTGGGCCCTGTGTTTTGGGTTGGTCAGTGTTTTGAGCCCTGTGTTTTGGGTTGGTCAGTGTTTTGGGCCCTGTGTTTTGGGTTGGTCATTGTTTTGGGCCCTGTGTTTTGGGTTGGCCAGTGTTTTGGGCCCTGTGTTTTGGGTTGGTCAGTGTTTTGGGCCCTGTGTTTTGAGCCCTATGTTTTGGGTTGGTCAGTGTTTTGATCTCTGTGTTTTGGGTTGGTCAGTGTTTTGAGCCCTGTGTTTTGGGTTGGTCAGTGTTTTGAGCCCTGTGTTTTGGGCATTACCATTTTTGTGCCGGACAAAAGTGATTTTTTCCCCCTGGAACCCTCTGCTCTCTGCACCTGATTCCTACCTACACACCTAGTCAGCCGTGACAGAATCCCGCACCTTTACATGAAATCAGCAGGAGCAGCCACACCTCCTCTCCCATTGATGGAGGAGAGGGTCCTCCATCATACCACCATTTTTCCCTGGATTGCGTCAGCAATGGATCAGATGATGGAGAGGATGGACCGATTGGAGAGGAGTGGCCTTCCCACCTCATCTCCAGCGCCCCCTCCATCACACCACCATTCTTCACCGGATTGGGTCAGCAATGGATCAGATTACAGGAGTGGCCTTCCCACCCCATCTCCAGCGCCCCCTCCACGAGCACCACCTACCCCTGCTTCAGCATCCAGCTCCAGTGCCCTGCGTCTGGCGCTCCCCAGGGAGTATGATGGGACGGCGGCTGGGTGTCAGGGGTTTCTCCTCCAACTGGAATTATACCTAGCCACCGTCCGTCTGACCCCCTCAGGGGAGGAGAGCGTGAGCGTCCTCGTCTCCTGTCTGACAGGGCGAGCCCTGGAGTGGGCCAACGCAGTGTGGAATGGCCCAGACTCGGCGAGGGATCACTACCCCGAGTTCACCCGCCGATTCCGGGCTGTTTGATCACCCACCGGAGGGTCGAGTTGCGGGTGAACGGCTGTTCCACCTACGACAGGAGACGAGGAGCGTGCAGGACTTTGCTCTGGAGTTCCGGACCTTGGCCGCAGGAGGGGTGAGGAACGACAGGGCTTTGATGGACCACTTCTGTTGTAGCCTCAGGGAGGACGTCCACAGGGAGCCACCATCTCATTGGATGAACTGACCGACATGTCCATTCGTCTGGACAACCTGCTGGCTGCCCGCGGGAGTCCGGATCGGGCCGTGTTGATTCCATCCCCAATCCCTCCTGCTCCCACCCCCATGGAGTTAGGAGGGGCTGCCTTGTGGGGACCGGAGGAGGAGTTTCCTCCGGCACCAGTTGTGGTCGGCGAGCACACACCGCCGACCAGTGCTGGAGGAGCTCGTCTGGGAGTTGGGAGGGCAGGCGGAGCACTACTCGTTCACCCCAGGTGTGTCCGCACCAGACTCACCCAGAGCTTCCTGTCAGCCATATGTTTGTGCTAACATCTTTCCCTGGGTTTTCTCCCTCTCTACAGCATAAGGCGCTAGTCGATTCAGGCGCAGCTGGGAACATCATGGATAATGGGCTCGCGCTAAGGCTAGGGATTCCCCTGGTGTCGTTAGACCAACCTTTCCCCGTGCACTCCTTAGATTGCAGACCATTAGGGTCAAGGCTGGTCAGGGAGGCCACTGGACATGGTAACGCAGGGGTGTCATAAGGAGCAGATTAGTCTGTTCCTTATCGATTCACCTGCATTTCCGGTGGTGCTGGGAATTCCTTGGCTAGCTCATCACAACCCGGTGATTTCATGGAGACAGGGGGCTCTTCGAGGGTGGTCAGAGGAGTGTTCAGGCAGGTGTATAGGAATTTCCGTAGGTGCCACTACGGTGGATAGTCCAGACCAGGTTTCCACTGTGCGCATTCCCTCTGAATATGCCGATTTGGCTATCGCCTTCTGTAAGAAGAAGGCAACCCAATTACCACCCCATCGTCGAGGGGACAGCGCGATAAACCTCCTGGAGAACGCTGCACTTCCTAGGAGTCACGTGTACCCATTGTCCCAGGAGGAGACCGTGGCTATGGAGACATATGTCACTGAATCTCTGAGGCAGGGATACATTCGGCCCCTTTTCTCATCTGGACTGACCATCGTAATCTCGAGTATATCCGGGCAGCGAGGAGTCTGAATCCACGTCAGGCTAGATGGCCATGTTTTTACCCGGTTCCGTTTCACCATCTCGTACCGTCCAGTCTCCCAGAACACTAAAGCCGGCGCGCTTTCCCACCTATATGATACCGAGGAGCGGTCCATCGAGCCGATCTTCATCCTTCCACCTTCATGTCTCATGGCACCGGTGGTATGGGAGGTGGACGCGGAGATAGAGAGGGCATCACGGTTGGAGCCTGCCCCCCCCCCCCCCCAGTGTCCAGCAGGGGCTCAGTATGTGCCGCAGGGTGTCCGTGACAGGTTAATCCGTTGGGCTCATACTCTATGGGTTGAGGTTGTATGTCTCCTCCTGCTCGGTGTGCGATCAGAGCAAGGCTCCTCGACACCTGCCAAGAGGGAAGTTACAGCCCCCCCCCCCCCATTCCACAACGGCCGAGGTCACACTTCCCCTGTCCCAGGGAAGTACCACAATCCTGGTCGTTGTGGATCGGTTTTCTAAGTCCTGCCGTCTCATCCCATTGTCCGGTCTCCCTACGGCCCTGCAGACTGCGGAGGCTCTGTTTACCCATGTCTTCCGGCACTACGGGGTGCCTGAGGACATCGTCTCTGATCGGGGTCCCTAGCTCACGTCCAGAGTTTGGAGGGTGTTTATGGAGAGGCTGGGGGTCTCGGTCAGCTTGACCTCGGGTTTCCACCCCGAGAGTAATGGGCAGGTGAAGCGAGTAAACCAGGATGTGGGCAGGTTTTTGCGGTCGTATTGCCGGGACCGGCCAGGTGAGTGGGCGAGATATGTTCCTTGGGCAGAGCTCGCTCAGAACTCCCTTCGCCACTCCTCGACGAACATGTCTCCCTTCCAGTGTGTGTTGGGCTACCAGCTCGTCTTGGCCCCATGGCATCAGAGCCAGACCGAGGCTCCTGCGGTGGAGGAATGGGTGTAGCGCTCAAAGGACACCTGGAAAGCCGACCAGGAATCGTTGAGACTGGCTGGGGGACGGCAGAAGAGCGCTGACCAGCACCGCAGTGAGGCGGTGAACTAGAACTATGCTCTGCCACTCCGTTTGCACAGAGTGTGTAGAGCCCTTAAAACAGAGAGATTTTGACAGGGATTTTTGTATTATGCTGATTAGATTTTTCTGCACATGTATTGACTCACACGATTGGAGTCAGGCAGGCTCTGTTCAGGTGAGCCTGTTAATCAACAGATCACACACACACACACACACACACACACACACACACACACACACACACACACACACACACACACACACACACACACACACACACACACAGTGGAGGCTGGTGAAGGGAGGACAGCTGAGGGTAATTATGGCTGTAATGGAGTGAATAGAACAGGACAGGTAGCCTACCATCCCATTTATTCCATGACAGTGAACCTTTCTCCTCTTCCTTCGATTTAAAATGACAGTCCACTGATGGACATCCACCTCACCTTCACCAGCTAGCTACCATCCTCTACGGTCTCTACAGCCTCCGGAGCAAGCCCTAACCTGCTAATAGCTATGATTGTATCTCAACTGTTAGCCTATTCCCTACATAGTGGTTAAAAGCAGTGCACGACATAGAGTATAGGGTACTATTTGGGACACATCTTTTACCTGATACAGTGGAAGGATGATAATAGGATACGGTACTGGTGTACAAAGCACAGTGATTAATCACCTGTCACTGAGGCTGTGTTCCAAATGGAACCCTGTTTCCTATATAGTGCACTACTTTCAACCAGGGCCTGTAGACAATAAGGTTCCATTTGGGACACCTCCCTAAGCCATGGGTACTCTGTTGCCGGCTGTAGCTCTGCTAGACTCTACAATAGATGGATAGTCCGTGTTTGGTACTCAGCTATTAACAGAAGGTGTTTATACAAGATGAACAGTGAAGAACATTGCATGGTTTCTTGTTTTGTCTGAGGACAGTTTGTTTCAGTTCACTGTAGAACACAGGGGTGTTACTGTTAGAACGACAACACACTGGTCAGCATATTAGTATAATTAATAGGAGGGGCCTTTTTCCAGTTTAGTGAATATTGTAGTTAGTTCATGTTTAGCTAAAGATATTTATATCCTGATGAGAAAATTCAGAAAAAGAACAAACATATCAATCTACTCATAGTGTTCCCTATACAGTGCATACGGAAAGTATTCAGACCCCCTGACTTTTTACAAAATGTCTTACGTTACAGCTGTAGCGGTCATTGGGGGCCAGTCTGGCCAACAACTGACGAGAGTGATTGTCCTAACTTGGATCAGGTCTACGGCCAAGTAACATCGGATGAGTTCCTGTCCAGTTGGGTTCGATATCCCTCCCAGTGTTGGAGGGCCGGGTAACATCAGCCACCACCCAAACACCAAGCTAATTAAATTCAGGTGTGTAATTAGGCCCTTACCATTCCGGACTATCCTCTCTCCTGGCCAGCAGAGGTCCCCACAAGCAGAAATATACAGTCCATACACACACACACATCCATCACACAGCCTTATTTCAAAATTGATTATACATTTTTTTCTCAAAAATCTACACACAATACCCCATTATGAAAAATCTAAAACATTTTTTTTGCACATTTATAAAAAATATACAAAACTGATACCTTATTTACATATGTTTTCAGACACTTTGCTATGAGACTCGAAATTGAGCTCAGACGCATCCTGTTTCCATTGATCATCCTTGAGATGTTTCTACAACTTGATTGTAGAAACATAGTAAATTCAATTGATTGGACATGATTTGGAAAGGCACACACCTGTACAGTATATGTAAGGTCCCACACTTGACAGTGCATGTTAGAGCAAAAACCAAGCCATGAGGTCAAAGGAATTGTCCGTAGTGTTCTGAGACATGATTGTGTCAAGGCACAGATCTGGGGAAGGGTACCAAAACATTTCTGTAGCATTGAAAGTCCCCAAGAACAGTGGCCTCCATCATTCTTTGGAACCACTAAGACTCATCCTAGAGCTGGCCACCCGGCCAAACTGAGCAATCGGGGGAGAAGGGCCTTGGTCAGGGAGGTGACCAAGAACCCGATGGTCACTCTGACAGCGCTCCAGAGTTCCTCTGTGGAGATGGGAGAACCTTCCAGAAGGACAACATCTCTGCAGCACTCGACCAATCAGGCCTGTGTGGTAGAGCAGCCAGACGGAAGCCACTTCTCACATGACAACCCACTTGGAAGACTCTCAGACCATGAGGAAGGAGATTATCTGGTCTGATGAAACCAAGCTTGAACTCTTGGGCCTGAATGCTAAACCAGGCATCCCTCATCACCTGGCCAATACCATTCGCTACGGTGAAGCATGGTGGTGGCAGCATCATAGTGTGGGGATGTTTTTCAGCAGCAGGGACTGGGAGACTAGTCAGGATCGAGGGAAAGATGAACGGAGCAAAGTACAGAGATATCCTTGATGAAAACCTGCTCAAGAGCACTCAGGACCTGACTGGGGCGACGGTTCACCTTCTAACAGGACAACGACCCTAAGCACACAGCCACGTCAACACTAGAGTGGCTTTGGGCAGTGGTGTAAAGTACTTAAGTCATTTTTTAGGATATCTCTACTTTACTATTTATATTTGTGACTACTTTTACTTCACTACATTCCATGACATAGTATTGTACTTTTTACTCCATATATTTTCCTTGACAACCAAAAGTACTCTTTACATTTTGAATGCTTAGCAGGACAGAAAAATAGTCAAATTCACGCACTTATCAACAGAACATCCCTGGTCATCCCTACTGCCTCTGATCTGGCGGACTCACTAAACAGAGAACATCCCTGGTCGTCCCTACTGCCTCTGATCTGGAGGACTCACTAAACAGAGAACATCCCTGGTCATCCCTACTGCCTCTGATCTGGAGGACTCACTAAACAGAGAACATCCCTACTGCCTCTGATCTGGAGGACTCACTAAACAGAGAACATCCCTGGTCATCCCAACTGCCTCTGATCTGGAGGACTCACTAAACAGAGAACATCCCTGGTCATCCCTACTGCCTCTGATCTGGCAGACTCACTAAACAGAGAACATCCCTGGTCATTCCTACTGCTTCTGGTCTGGAGGACTGACTAAACAGAGAACATCCCTACTGCCTCTGATCTGGAGGACTCACTAAACAGAGAACATCCCTGGTCATCCCTACTGCCTCTGATATGGCGGACACACTAAACACAAATGCTTTGTTTGTAAATTATGTCTGAGTGTTGGAGTGTGCCCCTGGCTTTCCGTAAATTTAAAAAACAAGAAAATGGTGCCATCTGGTTCGATTAATAAAAGGAATTTGAAATGATTTATACTTTTACTTTTGATACTTTTAGTCTTATACTCAAGTAGAATTTTACTGGGTGACTTTTAGTTTTACTTGAGTCATTTTCTATTAATGTATCTTTACTTTTACGCAAGTATGACAGTTTGGTACTTTTTCCACCACTGGCTTCGGGACAAGTCTCTGAATGTCCTTAAGTGGCCCAGACAGAGCCCGGACCTGAACTCGATCTAACATCTCTGGAGAGAACTGAAAATAGTTGTGCAGCAACGCTCCCTATCCAACCTGACAGAGCTTGAGAGGATCTGCAGAGAAGAATGGGAGACACTCCCAAAATACAGGTGTAGCTTGTAGTGTCATACCCAAGAAGACTCGAGGCTGTAATAGCTGCCAAAGGTGCTTCAACAAAGTACTGAGTAAAGGTCTAAATAGTTAGGTAAATGTGATATTTCAGGTTTTAATAAATATGCAAACATTTCTAAAAACCTGTTTTTGCTTTGTCATTATGGGGTATTGTGTGTAGATCGATGAGGGAAACAAACAGTTTAATACTTCGTAGAATAAGGCTGTAACGTAACAAAATGTGGAAAAAGTCCAGGGATCTGAATACTTTCTGAACGGACCTTATGGTGCACTACTTTTGGTGGGCCCTTGTCAAATGCAGCGCACTGTATAGGGAATAGTATGCTGGGGATAGGGTGCCATTCAGTAAGCTTTATAAAACGTGTTTTATTGTACTTCACAGACAGATAGATTTAGTCCATAGTGCATCATATCCATATGAGATAAAGCCAAGAGTGTGCAAAGCGCGCATCAAGTCAAAGGGTGGCTATTTTGAAAAATCTCAAGTATAAAATATTTTTTTATTTGTTTTAACACTTTTTTGGGGTACTACATGATTCCATATGAGTTATTTAATAATTTTCATATCTTCACTATTTTTCTACTGTCACGTTCTGACCCTAGTTATTGTGTTAATTGTTTGTTTTGGTTGGTCAGGACGTGAGTTGGGTGGGCATTCTATGTTTTGTGTTTCTAGGTTATCTTTCTGTGTTTGGCCTAGTATGGTTCTCAATCAGAGGCAGGTGTCGTTAGTTGTCTCTGATTGAGAATCATACTTAGGTAGCCTGGGTTTCACTGTTGTTTTGTGGGTGATTGTTTCCTCACCACATGGTACTGGTTTTGGGTTTGGTTATTCACATTACGTTTATTGTTTTTGTTCTAGTGTTCATTTTGTCTTCATTAAATACATTATGGACACTTACCACGCTGCATCTTGGTCCGATCCTTGCTACACCTCCTCTTCGGACAAAGAGGAGGAAAACCCTTACATCTACAATGTAGAAAACCGTAAAAATAAAGAAACACCCTTGAATGAGTAGGTGTGTCCACACTTTTGACTGGTACTGTAGGTTTAGTCCAGAGTGCATCATATCCAGCCTGCACAGAGCAGCTACTGAATCGACACGAGTTACATAACAACCAGGAGGAGAAAGATCATGACAGAGCTCTTATCACCTCAAGTGTTTTAGCCTTGGCTGTGTCCCAAATAGCATCCCTATAAAGTGCACAGCTTTTGTTTTAAAGAAGTGCATTAGGGCACCATTTGTGACTCAGACCATCAAGCCTCTGCAGTCTCTAAAGTACGCCTGACACATAGAAACCAGGACACATAGATATCCCTGCATATTGTATGAGGCAGAAGGATTATGTAAGGCTAGTCAATAGTCCTCCTGAAATGTGTGTCTTTTAGCTCCAATAGAAATACTGGGGACTTGGATATTAGTCATTTGTTCATAACAACTTAATTTTAAGAAATACAAAACATGAATGTTATAATATAATAGTACTGTTGTTTTTCATAAGTGTCAAACTTTAGGATAGATAGAATAATATTATAGGATGGGTTGTTGGCATGTGTGGTAGATAGTGTTTAACAGTTATTTACATCTCAGTACTGTGATGGTAATGCTGCTTGACAGCTATGAAATGAAATCAACTCGGTCCTCGCTGTCACCAAGTATTTATCTTTAAAGCCTCACATTTTGATGCCATGAACATTTTAAAATGATGACAAGCCTTCTCCTTTTCTTTAAAAATCTTGAACAAAATATAATTTCATGCTAGATTAGCTGTATTGACCAGCAGCAGGAGAGAACAGTAATCTATATGCTGCTAGCCTCTGGGTTGTAAGATCTTCATCAGGGCAACACTCCCTCTTGCATGACACATCATTTTGTGTGTGTGTGTGCGTGTGTGCGTGCGTGTGCGTGTGCGTGTGTGTGTGTGTGTGTGTGTGTGTGTGTGTGTGTGTGTGTGTGTGTGTGTGTGTGTGTGTGTGTGTGTGTGTGTGTGTGTGTGTGTGTGTGTGTGTGTGTGTGTGTGTGTGTGTGTGTGTGTGTGTGTGTGTGTGTGCATGTATGTTTTAGTGTGTGTGTGTGTTAGCGTGTCTGTTAGCGTTAAACCTGTCTATGTTAATGGATGTGTGTTAGCGTGTATGTTTTAGTGTGTGTGTGTGTGTGTTGGCGTGATGTGTTAATGACCGGAGGGTTGTGGAGCATCTTACTCCAGATAATTTCCTTCTGATGTTACAGTCTACACTCACTCACACATCTATGATTAACTTCAGGGATTTGACATAACTGCTATATTACAATGATGAGGATTCAGACACCAGGACGTAGCTGAAGGTAAAAGACAGACACCCTTCCATAAAGCCTGAGCTGCATCTTCAGTCAAATGACAATCCCTAAACCTGGTAGGAGTAATTACATCAACCAGACTAAAGCCTGATGTATACCCAATACTAAAAACTGATAGTCTTCATTCCTTCAGACTTGGATAGTAGATGACTGTATACTCACCCTCAGCATGTATGCTCACCCTCAGCATGTATACTCACCCTCAGCATGTATACTCACCCTCGGCATGTACACTCACCCTCGGCATGTATACTCACCCACAGCATGTATACTCACCCTCAGCATGTATACTCACCCTCAGCATGTATACTCACCCTCAGCATGTATACTCACCCTCAGCATGTATACTCACCCTCAGCATGTATACTCACCCTCAGCATGTATACTCACCCTCAGCATGTATACTCACCCTCAGTATGTATACTCACCCTCAGTATGTATACACACCCTCAGCATGTATACTCACCCTCAGCATGTATACTCACCCTCAGTATGTATACTCACCCTCAGCATGTATACTCACCCTCAGTATGTATACACACCCTCAGCATGTATACTCACCCTCAGTATGTATACTCACCCTCAGTATGTATACGCACCCTCAGCATGTATACTCACCCTCAGCATGTATACTCACCCTCGGCATGTATACTCACCCTCGGCATGTATACTCACCCTTAGCATGTATACTCACCCTCAGTATGTATACTCACCCTCAGCATGTATACTCACCCTCAGCATGTACACTCACCCACAGCATGTATACTCACCCTCAGCATGTATACTCACCCTCAGCATGTACACTCGCCCTCAGCATGTACACTCACCCTCAGCATGTACACTCACCCTCAACATGTACACTCACCCTTGGCATGTACACTCACCCTCAGCATGTACACTCACCCTCGGCATGTACACTCACCCAGAGCGAGTGGGAGCTGATGCTGCCGCAGCTTGCAATGCCAAAGGAAAAAAGGGGCTAATTTAGTGCCATAATTACAGTAAAATAGCATCGCCAAAAATAATGAATTAACCCTGAAATTATAGTCATGTAGACTAACCAGCAAGAGCAAATGTAACCCAAAATTACAGTAAAATAGCCTAAACAATGTAGACAAATTACAGTTAGCTAGCCTAACCAATTCAGCTATGTCCTTACTGTAAAGGCCTTACATAGAGGGAACGGCACAGGTACAATAAATGCACTGGGCCACAATGTGGAACTTGATTTAAAGTTCACAAACATCACGTTTAGGGAACATACATAAGGCACTTAGTGCTTATAGTGGCACAATAAGCAGTGATGATAATGATGGTATTTGAGGTCCAACTCCCCATCACAGGTGTAGCCAATTACAGTTTAGTACAGAAACACCTCCATTAGTATTATAATCTAATGACTTCTTGTTGGGGTTAAAACATGATAACCACAGAATGGACTTCACATTATGACCTATAGCACTAGCTACAGTAGCACTAGCTAGCTATTAGCGTGTTTCAAAATGGCCTCGAGGTAGACCAAACAACCTGCCTGGCACGATAACAACATGGATGGAGCTGAGAGACAAGGAGGGCAGGATCAGCTAATGTCGATGTCTGTCATTAAAACACTTACCAGGGATAATTACATGGTGTGGTATCATTAGCCAACTCAAAGCACTATTTTCAGTCATGTGGGGGATGAGACGGCAAGCAAGAGCCACCATTAACATATCTGTGACAGTATTATTTTTCTTTGATGGGCATTGGCCTGGGCTAGTGCTTTTAACCCATCGCAATCACTGAAGACCTACTGCACTGTAGCTGAATATGCCTAACTTCGATATATGTTGGATCAGTTATTTATGTTATTTATGAAGTTATTAGTGTCATATGGTATTCTGAGGCCCTAATCTCTCGTTGACAGATTCACGTGTTAAACAGGAAGTGACAACTTTTGAGAGAATTTTACTTCTTGTATATAACTTCTTATGGCTGGGGGGCAGTATTGAGTAGCTTGGATGAATAACTTGCCCAATGTAAACGGCCTGCTCCTCAGTCTCAGTTGCTAATATATGCATATTATTATTAGTATGGGATAGAAAACGCTCTAAAGGTTCTAAAACTGTTTGAATGATGTATGTGAGTATAACAGAACTCATATGGCAGGCAAAATCCTGAGGATAAATCAAAACAGGAAGTGAGAAATCTGAGCGTCGTATGTATTCACCACAGTTCCCAATGAAATCCCCTTGAGATATTAATGATGTTGCACTTCCTAGGGGGTCCACTAGATGTCAACCATCTATAGAAATTTGAATGAGATTTCTACTGTGGTGTGGGACTGAATGAGAGTAGAATCTATCAGGTGACTGGCAGTCAGCCATTTTCGGATCACGCTCATTCCTCATGGTATCCACTTGCGTTCCATTGCTCATCAAGACACAAAGGAATACTCCGGTTGGAACTTTATTGAAGCTATATGTTAAAAACATCCTATCGATTGATTATATACTTAGTTTTAAACGTTTCTTCCACTTGTAATATAACTTTTTGAAGTTTTTGTCCGACGTAACGCTGACCAGAATGAGCGTTTGGATATGTATACCAAACACACTAACAAACGGAGGTATTTGGACATAAATAACGGACATTATCGAACAAAACAAACATTTATTGTGGACCTGGGATTCCTGGAGTGCTTTCTGATGAAGATCCTCAAAGGTAAGAGAATATTTATCATGTAATTTCTTGTTTATGTTGACGCCAACATGGCGGATATTTTGACTATTTCTTCTGAGCGCCGTCTCAGATTATTCCATGGTTTGCTTATTCCGTAAAGTTTTTTTGAAATCAGACAAAAGCAGTTGCATTAAGGAGAGGTATATCTATAATTCCATGTGTATAACTTATATTATCATCTACATTTATGATGAGTATTTCTGTTGAAGGATGTGGCTATGCAAAATCACTGGATGTTTTTGGAACTAGTGAATGTAACGTGCCAATGTAGACTCATATTTTGATAAATATGAACTTTATCAAACAAAACATACATGTATTGTGTAACATGAAGTCCTATGAGTGTCATCTGATGAAGATCATCAAAGGTTAGTGATTTATTCTATCTCTATTTGTGCTTTTTGTGACTCCTCTCTTTGGCTGGAAAACTGGCTGTGTTTATTGTTGTTTGGTGGTTACCTAACATAATCGTTTTTGGTGCTTTTGCCGGAAAGCATAGTTGAAATCGGACACTATGATGGGATTAACAACAAGATAACCTTTAAAATTGTATAAAATACATGTATGTTTGAGGAATATTAATTATGAGATTTTTGATGTTTTGAATTTGGCGCCCTGCACTTTCACTGGCTGTTGTCATATCGATCCCGTTATTGGGATTACAGCCATATTAACCAAGATTACTGAGGCCCTGATGTCTTTTGACGTGTTGTACATTAGTACTAAACCAACTGCAACCCTTTCGTTGGTATTATATACTGTCTGCACCAAAGCAACCATTATTTATTTGAGGAGAACATTGACACTGAATTCAAGAAAACACAGAACTCACAGATATAAAGAAAATGAAAAGGTTTTCATTGCGAGCCATTTTGCAGCAGAAGCATTCTGGGAGCTGGTGGTCCATCCTATAACATTTGCATCCCTACAGTGTGCGATTCAAAATAACATGAAACAAAATCAGACAGATCTTCCAGTAGCAGCATTGAAAGGTATCTTTGGCCAAACACTGCTCCACGGCTAAACAGGGGGAAATGAAAAAGGAAATTAGGACAAAGTTATCATGGAGCAACAAAAACTAAATTTGATCACTAAAAATGTGCTTTCAAAAGGCAGGGTGTATTGCATTCACCCTCTACGTTATAGGTTTTGTTATCAGTAACTTGCAGCGTGGCTCTCTCCTCTTCTCGAGAGCTCTGGCATAGTTCTGCGGGGAACAATGACCTAGTGTAGAACTGGAACACAAGCAGGCTCACAGTGGGCTCAGTTCTGATGAGGACCACACAACACAATGTTCTGATGAGGACCACACAACACAATGTTCTGATGAGGACCACACAACACAATGTTCTGATGAGGATCACACAACACAATGTTCTGATGAGGACCACACAACACAATGTTCTGATGAGGATCACACAACACAATGTTCTGATGAGGACCACACAACACAATGTTCTGATGAGGACCACACAACACAATGTTCTGATGAGGACCACACAACACAACGTTCTGATGAGGATCACACAACACAATGTTCTGATGAGGACCACACAACACAATGTTCTGATGAGGACCACACAGCACAATGTTCTGATGAAGACCACACAACACAATGTTCTGATGAGGACCACACAACACAATGTTCTGATGAGGACCACACAACACAACATTCTGATGAGGATCACACAACACAATGTTCTGATGAGGACCACACAACACAATGTTCTGATGAGGACCACACAACACAATGTTCTGATGAGGACCACACAACACAATGTTCTGATGAGGACCACACAACATAATGTTCTGATGAGGACCACACAACACAATGTTCTGATGAGGACCACACAACACAATGTTCTGATGAGGACCACACAACACAATATTCTGATGAGGACCACACAACACAATGTTCGGATGAGGACCACACAACACAATGTTCTGATGAGGACCACACAACACAATGTTCTGATGAGGACCACACAACACAATGTTCTGATGAGGACCACACAACACAATGTTCTGATGAGGACCACACAACACAATGTTCTGATGAGGACCACACAACACAATGTTCGGATGAGGACCACACAACACAATGTTCTGATGAGGACCACACAACACAATGTTCTGATGAGGACCACACAACACAATGTTCTGATGAGGACCACACAACACAACGTTCTGATGAGGATCACACAACACAACGTTCTGATGAGGACCACATAACACAATGTTCTGATGAGGACCACACAACACAATGTTCTGATGAGGACCACACAACACAATGTTCTGATGAGGACCACACAACACAATGTTGTGATGAGGACCACACAACACAATGTTGTGATGAGGACCACACAACACAATGTTCTGATGAGGACCACACAACACAATGTTCTGATGAGGACCACACAACACAACATTCTGATGAGGATCACACAACACAATGTTCTGATGAGGACCACACAACACAATGTTCTGATGAGGACCACACAACACAATGTTCTGATGAGGACCACACAACACAATGTTCTGATGAGGACCACACAACATAATGTTCTGATGAGGACCACACAACACAATGTTCTGATGAGGACCACACAACACAATGTTCTGATGAGGACCACACAACACAATATTCTGATGAGGACCACACAACACAATGTTCGGATGAGGACCACACAACACAATGTTCTGATGAGGACCACACAACACAATGTTCTGATGAGGACCACACAACACAATGTTCTGATGAGGACCACACAACACAATGTTCTGATGAGGACCACACAACACAATGTTCGGATGAGGACCACACAACACAATGTTCTGATGAGGACCACACAACACAATGTTCTGATGAGGACCACACAACACAATGTTCTGATGAGGACCACACAACACAACGTTCTGATGAGGATCACACAACACAACGTTCTGATGAGGACCACACAACACAATGTTCTGATGAGGACCACACAACACAATGTTCTGATGAGGACCACACAACACAATGTTCTGATGAGGACCACACAACACAATGTTGTGATGAGGACCACACAACACAATGTTGTGATGAGGACCACACAACACAATGTTCTGATGAGGACCACACAACACAATGTTCTGATGAGGACCACACAACACAATGTTCTGATGAGGACCACACAACACAATGTTCTGATGAGGACCACACAACACAATGTTCTGATGAGGACCACACAACACAATGTTCTGATGAGGATCACACAACACAATGTTCTGATGAGGACCACACAACAGAATGTTCTGATGAGGACCACACAACACAATGTTCTGATGAGGACCACACAACACAATGTTCTGATGAGGATCACACAACACAACAGAATGTTCTGATGAGGACCACACAACACAATGTTCTGATGAGGACCACACAACAGAATGTTCTGATGAGGACCACAGAACACAATGTTCTTATGAGGACCACACAACACAACATAATGTTCTGATGAGGACCACACAACACAACAGAATGTTTGGATGAGACCACACAACACAAAGGAATGTTCTGATGAGGACCACACAATAGAATGTTCTGATGAGGACCACACAATAGAATGTTCTGGTGAGGACCACAAAACACAATGTTCTGATGAGGACCAGACAACACAATGTGTTGATGAGGACCACACAACAGAATGTTCTGATGAGGACCACACAACAGAATGTTCTGATGAGGACCACACAACACATTGTTTTGATGAGCACCACACAACAGAATGTTCTGATGAGGACCACACAACACAACAGAATGTTCTGATGAGGACCACACAACACATTGTTCTGATGAGGATCACACAACACAACAGAATGTTCTGATGAGGACCACACAACACAACAGAATGTTCTGATGAGGACCACACAACACAACAGAATGTTCTGATGAGGACCACACAACACAACAGAATGTTCTGATGAGGACCACACAACACATTTTTCTTATGAGGACCACACAACACAACACATTGTTCTGATGAGGACCACACAACACAACACAATGTTCTGATGAGGACCACACAACACAACAGAATGTTCTGATGAGGACCTTACAACACATTGTTCTGATGAGGACCACACAACACATTGTTCTGATGAGGACCACACAACACATTGTTCTGATGAGGACCACACAACACAATGTTCTGATGAGGACCACACAACACAATGTTCTGATGAGGACCACACAACACAATGTTCTGATGAGGACCACACAACACAATGTTGTGATGAGGACCACACAACACAATGTTTGGATGAGGACCACACAACACAATGTTCTGATGAGGACCACACAACAAAATGTTCTGATGAGGACCACACAACACAATGTTCTGATGAGGACCACACAACAGAATGTTCTGATGAGGACCACACAACACAATGTTCTGATGAGGACCACACAACACAATGTTCTGATGAGGATCACACAACACAATGTTCTGATGAGGACCACACAACAGAATGTTCTGATGAGGACCACACAACACAATGTTCTGATGAGGACCACACAACACACTTTTCTGATCAGGATCACACAACACAATGTTCTGATGAGGACCACACAACACAATGTTCTTTTGAGGACCACACAACACAACAGAATGTTCTGATGAGGACCACACAACACAACAGAATGTTTGGATGAGACCACACAACACAAAGGAATGTTCTGATGAGGACCACACAATAGAATGTTCTGATGAGGACCACACAATAGAATGTTCTGATGAGGACCACACAATAGAATGTTCTGATGAGGACCACACAATAGAATGTTCTGGTGAGGACCACAAAACACAATGTTCTGATGAGGACCACACAACAGAATGTTCTGATGAGGACCACACAACAGAATGTTCTGATGAGGACCACACAACACAATGTTTTGATGTGCACCACACAACAGAATGTTCTGATGAGGACCACACAACACAACAGAATGTTCTGATGAGGACCACACAACACATTGTTCTGATGAGGATCACACAACACAACAGAATGTTCTGATGAGGACCACACAACACAACAGAATGTTCTGATGAGGACCACACAACACAACAGAATGTTCTGATGAGGACCACACAACACAACAGAATGTTCTGATGAGGACCACACAACACATTTTTCTTATGAGGACCACACAACACAACACAATGTTCTGATGAGGACCACACAACACAACAGAATGTTCTGATGAGGACCACACAACACATTGTTCTGATGAGGACCACACAACACATTGTTCTGATGAGGACCACACAACACATTGTTCTGATGAGGACCACACAACACATTGTTCTGATGAGGACCACACAACACATTGTTCTGATGAGGACCACACAACACATTGTTCTGATGAGGACCACACAACACAATGTTCTGATGAGGACCACACACACACACACAACACTTTTCTTATAAGTACCCGGGTAAAAAGTGCTGCACGATGTAGGGAATAGGGTGCGATTTAGGAGACACCCTCGGGGCGAACCCATTCCAGGGCACCCTTCTCTTTACAAAGAAAAGCGAACTGGCTCTGCCTGCCTCTCTGGGATTGGTCACGTTGCAGCACTGCACGCCTCTCATTGACAACTGCGTTTATTTTCAGCAAACTTAACACGTGTAAATATCTGTATGAACATAACAAGATTCAACAACTGAGACATAAACTGAACAAGTTCCACAGACATGTGACTAACAGAAATGGAATAATGTGTCCCTGAACGAAGGGGGGGAGGGGTCAAAAGTAACCGTCAGTATCTAGTGTGGCCACCAGCTGCATTAAGTATTGCAGTGCATCTCCTCCTCATGGACTGTACCATATTTGCCAGTTCTTGCTGTGAGATGTTACCCCACTCTTCCACCAAGGCACCTGCAAGTTCCCGGACATTTCTGGGGGGAATGGCCCTAGCCCTCACCCTCCAATCTGTCAGTTCCCAGACGTGCTCAATGGGATTGAGATCCGGGCTCTTCGCTGGCCATGGCAGAACAATGACATTCCTGTCTTGCAGGAAATCACATACAGAACAAGCAGTATGGCTGGTGGCATTGACATGCTGGAGGGTCATGTCAGAATGAGCCTGCAGGAAGGGTACCACATGAGGGAGGAGAATGTCTTCCCTGTAACGCACAGCTGTCACATCCTGACAATAGAGAGCCTTTAATTTCTATGGTGGAGTAGGTCAGGGCGTGACAGGGGGTTAGTCTAGTTTACCTTTTCTATGTGGGGTTCTAGGTTGTTTTTTCTATGTTGGGTTTTGGTATGATCCCCAATTAGAGGCAGCTGGGGATCACAGCATTTTTTTCCACCTGTGGGTTATGGGATAATGTTTATGTTTGGAGTTAGTGCACATTGCACCTCTGTAGTCATGGTTTGTTTGTTTATTGTTTTATGTGGAACTCATATCGCGCTGCGTCTTGGTCAGACCATTATTACGAACATTGTGACAACAGCGTTGAGACTGCCTGCAATGACAACAAGCTCAGTCCGATGATGCTGTGACACACCGCCCCAGACCATGACAGACCCTCCACCTCCAAATCAATGCCGCTCCAGAGTACAGGCCTCGGTGTCAAGCTCATTCCTTTGACGATATACGCGAATCCGATCACCCCTGGTGAGACAAAACCGTGACTCGGCCTTCAGTCCAGCCTCTCTCAGCCTATCTGACAGTCTGAGCACTGACTGAGGGATTGTGCGTTCCTGGTGTAACTCGGGCAGTTGTTGTTGCCATCCTGTACCTGTCCCGCAGGTGTGATGTTCGAATGTACCGATCCTGTGCAGGTGTTGTTACACGTGGTCTGCCATTGCGAGGATGATCAGCTGTCCGTGCTGTCTCCCTGTAGCACTGTCTTAGGCGTATGCCTCCTTGCAGCATGCCTAAGGCACGTTCACGCAGATGAGCATGGACCCTGGGCCTCTTTCTATTGGTGTTTTTCAATCTGTAGAAAGACCTCTTTAGTGTCCTAGGTTTTTACAACTGTGACCTTAATTGCCAACCGTCTGTAAGCTGTTAGTGTCTTATTGACCGTTCCACAGGTGCATGTTCATTAATTGTTCATTGTTCACTGAACAAACGAGAAAACGTGTTTAAACCCTTTACAATGAAGATCTGTGAAGTTAATTCATAAAAATCTAATTATCTTTGAAAGACAGGGTCCTGAAAAAGGGACATTTATTTTTTTGCTGAGTTTTGTGTTTGCTCAAATTGTTTCTTATGTTCATTCAACTAGATTATTGGGGCATCTTAACTAAATACGTTTGTTGAACTAGATACAAACAAAGTGTAAAATACAATGTTTTCAACTTTGACACATTGACATTCTGCAATGTTAATTTATACAGTAATTATTATTCAACATGTCCGCACGTGGGAATTGAACTCACAGTCTCTTGGTTCACAGCAGACCAATCTTCCTGCTATGGCACCATGTCTGTATCAACGACTGATTTAATTTCAGTTATTTTATTTATCATAGTGAATTAAGAGTAACAATAAAAACAGAGTAATGTACCTCGCAAACATTAGACAATTATACAGAAAAAAACTATCAAATCGATAATGAAAGAATAGTCTGTTAATTGACACAGCAGGAAGCTCGGAATGTCGTGAACCAAGAGATTGTGAGTTCAAATCCCAGGTGAGGATATAATGAATAACAATTACTGTATAAATGAACATGACCAAAGTAATCATGTATGTAAAATATGTGAGTTGAAAACATTGTAGGTTAAGTGTTTGTAACCAGTTGCACAGCCTGTTTTAGTTAAGATGCCAAAAATGTCAATTTCTAGTTGAATGAACATATGAGAAAAGTTGAGTAAACACATCATCATCATTTAGTTGACTGAATTTCTGCCTACATTTTCTCAACTTTGAGCTAAGTTTGGGCCAACAGAACATTTTAACTTAGTGAAACACTTGGGCCCTGGTGGAAAGGGAATAGGGCGCCATTCAGGATACAGCCGGTCTAATGCTACGGTCTAATGCTACGGTCTAATGCTACGGTCTAATGCTACGGTCTAATGCTACGGTCTAATGCTACGGTCTAATGCTACGGTCTAATGCTACGGTCTAATGCTACGGTCTAATGCTACGGTCTAATGCTACGGTCTAAAGCTCTCTCGTTGACAGATTCACGTGTTAAACAGGGAGTGGCAAATTTTGAGAGAATTTTACTTCTTGTATATAACTTCTTATGCGCTACAAAGAGAATAAAGTGTCATTTGGAACGGGGAACATAACATTTATCATGCCATTTAAAGAACTAGGTTACAGCCTGGACTCTATCATGCGGCCTAATGATGTCATAAACGTCTGGAGGACAAGTGTCTTCTCCCATTATCATCCATTAACAGTTTACACCAGTCACCATGCCTGATACAGCCCAGAACAGTATGACTACTAGATGATGCCAATACAACTAAAGTAGTCCTCTTTGTAATACTTAATGGTGTATTGATGTACCCCTCCCTGCCTTGTAACTGACTAATCAATACATCTGAATGAGAAGTGACGCGTCAACGTGACGACCCAGTTATGAAGAGATATCTCCTCATTAATAATGGCGAGGAGACTGCATTCTGTTACACTGCTGGTAGGGTCTCATGTTTTGGACTTTTAATTTGATGCATTATGAACAGCTCTCAGTATATCATCTTTCATCCCCGTCAGTATTTATTGGCTCTGTGGTGTCCTTGTAAACACTGAACTCTGATCCTGATGTCTGACCATCTGGCCTGTGTGTCTGGCCCTTAGTGGAAGAGACATGGGGGACACCAACACATGGACACAGACAGAGCGAGAGAGAGCAATCAGAGGACATAGAGCTGTGGGGACTGTGCCGCTGTGATTCTTCTCCAGGCGAAGACCTAAAACAGCAGATGGTATGGATGCTAACAGGCCACAGTGAGACCTGGTCTCTGTCAGTCAGAAGTTAGTGTTATAACTATAGATGTGGTTGGTGTCAATCCAAAGCCCTAGAGGAAATGGAAGAGGGTTCCTTCAGTGAGACAGTGCAGAACTCAACAAGTGCAACTAGCAAAGAAATGCATTGATTATTAATTAATTGATTAGCATCGCCGGAGCGTTTTCAGATGTCGCATTCCGTTATTAGATCGGGACATGCTTTTAGGCGGGGGTTTGGGGTGGGGGTCTGGGGTCAGGGGTCGCTTTCAGAAGAAGGGAAAGAAAGACAATTAAAACGAATCATCCAGCGATCATGCACTGTTTACCAGGGGGCAGGGCTACCGATGTTAAGGCTAATCTGAAGATGGTGCTGGCTAAGGCTAAAACTGGCGAGTTTAGAGAGTATAGGGATATTGTTATCCACGTACGCACCAACGATGTTAGGATGAAACAGTCAGAGATCACCAAGCGCAACATAGCTTCTGCGTGTAAATCAGCTAGAAAGATGTGTCGGCATCGAGTAATTGTCTCTGGCCCCCTCCCAGTTCGGGGGAGTGATGAGCTCTACAGCAGAGTCTCACAACTCAATCGCTGGTTGAAAACTGTTTTCTGCCCCTCCCAAAAGGTCCCTCTTTCTGGGACTCACCCACAAACAGGACCAAGCCTGACCTGCTGAGGAGTGACGGACTCCATCCAAGCTGGAGGGGTGCTCTCATCTTATCTACCAACATAGACAGGGCTCTAACTCCTCAAGATCCACAATGAAATAGGGTGCAGGCCAGGCAGCAGGCTGTTGGTCAGCCTGCCAGCATAGTGGAGTCTGCCACTAGCACAGTCAGTGTAGTCAGCCCAGCTATCACCATTGAGACCGTGTCTGTGCCTCGACCTAGGTTGTGCAAAACTAAACAAGGCGGTGTTAGCCTTAGCAATCTCACTAGGATAAAGACCACCTCCATTCCTGTCATTATTGAAAGAGATCATGATACCTCACATCTCAATTATAGTCAATGAACTAATCACTGATCATAATCTTGATGTGATTGGCCTGACGGAAACATGGCTTAACCTCCTGGCCTCACCTCCTGGCTACACTAGTGACCATATCCCCCGTGCATCCCTCAAAGGCGGAGGTGTTGCTAACATTTACGATAGCAAATTTCAATTTACACAAAAAATAATGACGTTTTCGTCTTTTGAGCTTCTAGTCATGAAATCTATGCATCCTACTCAATCACTTTTTGTAGCTACTGTTCATGGAAAGGTCCACAGACCCACTCCAAAAGGCTTTTGGAGCCATCATCGACTCAGTGGGTTTTGTCCAACATGTCTCTGGACCTACTCACTGTCACAGTCATACTCTGGACCTAGTTTTGTCCCATGGAATAAATGTTGTGGATCTTAATGTTTTTCCTCATAATCCTGGACTATCGGACCACCATTTTATTATGTTTGTAATTGCAACAAATAATCTGCTCAGACCCCAACCAAGGAATATCAAAAGTTGTGCTATAAATTCACAGACAAAACAAAGATTCCTTGATGTCCTTCCAGATTCCCTCTGTCTACCCAAGGATGCCAGAGGATAAAAATCAGTTAACCACCTGACTGAGGAACTCAATTTAACCTTGCGCAATACCCTAGATGCAGTTGCACCCCTAAAAACTAAAAACATTTCTCATAAGAAACTAGCTCCCTGGTACACAGAAAATACCCAGGCTCTGAAGCAAGCTTCCAGAAAATTGGAACGGAAATGGCGCCACACCAAACTGGAAGTCTTCTGACTAGCTTGGAAAGACAGTACCGTGCAGTACCGAAGAGCCCTTACTGCTGCTCGATCATCCTATTTTTCTAACTTAATTGAGGAAAATAAGAACAATCTGAAATTCCTTTTTGATATTGTCGCAAAGCTAACTAAAAAGCAGCATTCCCCAAGAGAGGATGACTTTCACTTTAGCAGTGATAAATTCATGAATTTCTTTGAGGAAAAGATTATGATTATTAGAAAGCAAATTACGGACTCCTCTTTAAATCTGCGTATTCCTTCAAAGCTCAGTTGTCCTGAGTCTGCACAACTCTGACAGGACCTAGGATCAAGAGAGACGCTCAAGTGTTTAAGTACTATATCTCTTGACACAATGATGAAAATAATCATGGCCTCTAAACCTTCAAGCTGCATACTGGACCCTATTCAAACTAAACTACTGAAAGAGCTGCTTCCTGTGCTTGGCCCTCCTAATGTTAAACATAATAAACGTCTCTCTATCCACCGGATGTGTACCAAACTCAATCAAAGTGGCAGTAATAAAGCCTCTCTTGAAAAAGCCAAACCTTGACCCAGAAAATATAAAAAACTATCGGCCTATATCGAATCTTCCATTCCTCTCAAAAATTTTAGAAAAGGCTGTTGCGCAACAACTCACTGCCTTCCTGAAGACAAACAATGTATATGAAATGCTTCAGTCTGGTTTTAGACCCCATCATAGCACTGAGACGGCACTTGTGAAGGTGGTAAATTACATTTTAATGGCATCGGACCGAGGCTCTGCATCTGTTCTCGTGCTCCTAGACCGTAGTGCTGCTTTTGATACCATCGATCACAACATTCTTTTGGAGAGATTGGAAACCCAAATTCTGGCCTGGTTTAGATCTTATCTGTGGGAAAGATATCAGTTTGTCTCTGTGAACGGTTTGTCCTTTGACAAATAAACTGTAAATGTCGGTGTTCCTCAAGGTTCCGTTTTACTCTGACAAATAAACTGTAAATGTCGGTGTTCCTCAAGGTTCCGTTTTAGGATCACTATTGTTTTCACTATATATTTTACCTCTTGGGGATGTTATTCAAAAACATAATGTTAACTTTCACTGCTATGCGGATGACACACAGCTGTACATTTCAATGAAACATGGTGAAGCCCCAAAATTGCCCTTGCTAGAAGCATGTGTTTCAGACATAAGGAAGTGGATGGCTGCAAACTTTCTACTTTTAAACTCGGACAAAACAGAGATGCTTGTTCTAGGTCCCAAGAAACAAAGAGATCTTTTGTTGAATCTGAAAATTAATCTTAATGGTTGTACAGTCGTCTCAAATAAAACTGTGAAGGACCTCGTTGTTACTCTGGACCCTGATCTCTAATTTTGAAGTACATATCAAGACCATTTCAAGGACAGCTTTTTTCCATCTATGTAACATTGCAAAAATCAGAAACATTCTGTCCAAAAATGATGCAGAAAAATGTATCCATGCTTTTGTCACTTCTAGGTTAGACTACTGCAATGCTCTCCTTTCCGGCTACCCGGATAAAGCACTAAATAAACTTCAGTTAGTGCTAAATACGGCTGCTAGAATCCTGACTAGAACCAAATTTGATCATATTACTCCAGTGCTAGCCTCTCTACACTGGCTTCCTGTCAAAGCAAGGGCTGATTTCAAGGTTTTACTGGTAACCTACAAAGCATTACATGGGCTTGCTCCTACCTATCTCTCTGATTTGGTCCTGCCGTACATACCTACACGTACGCTACGGTCACAAGACGCAGGCCTCCTAATTGTCCCTAGAATTTCTAAGCAAACAGCTGGAGGCAGGGCTTTCTCCTATAGAGCTCCATTTTTATGGCGTTGTCTGCCTACCCATGTCAGAGATGCAAACTCGGTCTCAACCTTTAAGTCTTTACTGAAGACTCATCTCTTCAGTGGGTCATATGATTGAGTGTAGTCTGGCCCAGGAGTGGGAAGGTGAACGGAAAGGCTCTGGAGCAACGAAGTGCCCTTGCTGTCTCTGCCTGGCCGGTGTTACGCACGCCTCTATGAAGAGGGAACGCAACACCCTGCTACAACTAAACTCTCTGTGAAGTGAAAAAGGTATGGACTGTAGGTGCAAGAAAGAATGACAACAGGCAGAATGTGGTACCGTTTACCAGGACTTTATTCCTTCACACGGTAATATGGGGAAAAGGGGCTGGACGGAACCAAAGCAAAGAAAGTAAATCTCAAAGCCCCCCCTCTCCTATCTTACCTGCCTACCCACTACTTACCTAATTTAGCACCACCTGGTGCCCTAACCAAAATACAAGGGGGTGGTCCGCCCAGGTCTTACCTAGTGTGCCTAGACAGCGAATATGCTATGTGTATATGTATGCCCGCGGGCCTCTTGCCTAAGCACTCCCTAGGTGCCTTCCCCTTCCCCCCAACTCTCAGCCCAGCAAAATCTCTAGCAAACTCTCAGCCCAGCAAAATCTCTAGCAAAATCTCTAGCAAAATCTCTCTAGCAAAATCTCTCTAGCAAAATCTCTCTAGCAAAATCTCTCTAGCAAAATCTCTCTAGCAAAATCTCTCTAGCAAAATCTCTCTAGCAAAATCTCTGCAATGACCTCCCAGCAAATCTCTCTCCTAAACAGAACACTGGCATTTATATAGCTTCAGAATGAATGGGTAATTGGAGACAGCTGCGTCTTGACGAGGGGGCGCTGTCAGCTCTCCAATTAGCCATGGAGTCGACCAATCAGCAGCTTGAGGGATTTCAGGAAGCCATTTCCTGAAATAAACACATGCAAATACACAAACTACAACACATAAACTGGGGAACGTAACACGCCCACCACAAAAATTGCAAACCTAGTTTTGCAATAACAAAAGCCAACGCATCCCAGTTAGTAAACCTGTAATAGAGCGTCAGCAACTACATTCGCCGAGCCCTTCACATAAGCTATCTGTACATTATATCCTTGTACAATCAGAGCCCACCACATAAGGCGGCGGTTCTGGTTGTATATTTGTTTCAAGAACACCAATGGATTATGGTCCGTGAAGACCATTACAGGCAAGGCACTGGAGCCCATATATACCTCAAAGAACTGTAAGGCAAGCAATAAAGCCAGCGTCTCTTGTTCAATTGTAGAGTACCTTGACTGACACGAGTTGAACTTACGGGAGAAGAAACTGACGGGCCGATCCGCTCCAACTTCATCTTCCTGTAAGAGAACCGCACCCACCCCCACTATACTAGCATCTACCTCCAACTTAAAAGTTTTTTCAAAGTTGGGGGCGGCAAGCACTGGGGCACTACAAAGTAGCGCTTTAGCGGACTCAAAAGCGTAGTTTCAGTCCTTGGACCACTTGAATGGTACCTTGGGACTAAGCAGAGATGAAAGGGGAGCTACTACCGTTGAGAAATTCTTACAGAAGGTACGATAGTACCCTACCATCCCCAGGAATCTGCGCAACTGGCGGCGAGTAGTGGGAGCAGGAAAAGCAACAATTGCTTCCACTTTAGCAGTTACTGGGCGCACTTGACCTCGTCCCACATGTTTCCCTAAGTAAGTCACTGTAGCCTTCTCAAACTCACACTTGGCCAAATTGAGGGTTAAAGAAGCCTTCTCCAACCGCTGAAACACACTTTTCAAAGTGGAGAGATGATCAGACCAAGTAGACGAATGAATCACCACATCGTCAAGGTCAGCAGTACAATTTGGCACATCTGCAAACACAATGTTAACTAGCCGCTGAAAGGTAGCAGGTGCATTACACATGCCAAAGGGCATCACAGTGTATTGTACAAAGTTATCTGGCGTAACAAAAGCCGATATGTCAGAAGCTCAAGAGGTCAGAGGCACCTGCCAATAACCTTTTAGCAAATCTAACTTACTAACGTAAGCAGCAGAGCCTATTCTATCAATACAGTCATCTAAGCGAGGTAGAGGAAAAGAATCAGACTTTGTAACTGCATTTACGTGACGATAGTCCGTATATAAGCGGGACGTACCGTCAGGCTTAGGAACAAGAATACATGGGGAACTCCAGGAGCTGTTACTGGGTTCCGCTCTTTCCACTGGGATTCTCTGCCTCTAACCCTTTTACAGGGGCTGAGTCACTGGCTTACTGGGGCTCTCTCATGCCGTCCCTGGAAGGGGTGCGTCACCTGAGTGGGTTGATTCACTGATGTGGTCATCCTGTCTGGGTTGGCGCCCCCCCTTGGGTTGTGCCATGGCAGAGATCTTTGTGGGCTATACTCAGCCTTGTCTCAGGATGGTAAGTTGGTGGTTGAAGATATCCCTCTAGTGGTGTGGGGGCTGTGCTTTGGCAAAGTGGGTGGGGTTATATCCTTCCTGTTTGGCCCTGTCCAGGGGTGTCCTCGGATGGGGCCACAGTGTCTCCTGACCCCTCCTGTCTCAGCCTCCAGTATTTATGCTGCAGTAGTTTATGTGTCGGGGGCTAGGGTCAGTTTGTTATATCTGGAGTACTTCTCCTGTCCTATTCGGTGTCCTGTGTGAATCTAAGTGTGCGTTCTCTAATTCTCTCCTTCTCTTTCTTTCTCTCTCTCGGAGGACCTGAGCCCTAGGACCATGCCCCAGGACTACCTGACATGATGACTCCTTGTTGACCATGCTGATGCTCCAGTTTCAACTGTTCTGCCTCAATATTATTCGACCATGCTGGTCATTTATGAACATTTGAACATCTTGGCCATGTTCTGTTATAATCTCCACCCGGCACAGCCAGAAGAGGACTG